>NC_073397.1:35082254-35164754 GCF_028641065.1 Leucoraja erinaceus
CCCCTAGTTCTGGACTTCCCCAACATCGGGAAAAATCTTCCTGCATCTAGCCTGTCCAGCCCCTTAAGAATTTTGTAAGTTTCTACAAGATCCCCCCTCAATCTTCTGAATTCTAACGCGTACAAGTCCTCATAGGAAAGTCCTGCCATCCCAGGAATCAGTCTGGTGAACCTTCTCTGCACTCCCTCTATGGCAAGAATGTCTTTCCTCAGATTAGGAGACCAAAACTGTACGCAATACTCCAGGTGTGGTCTCACCAAGACCCTGTACAACTGCAGTAGGACCTCCCTGCTCCTATACTTATTTATTGTGTATATACATGTTCTCTGTGGTATATAGACACACTGAACTTTTATCTCCTGTTCCGTATTATGGTGACATATTCTGTTGTGCTGCAGCAAGCGAGGATTTCTTTGTCGTATCTGGGACACACGACAATATAAAACTCTCTCTCTCTCTCACACACTTGTTGAAATTTTAATCGTGTTTTACCGCAGTTGAACTCCTGGGCGGTTACGGTTGTCACGGAGCGGCCCTGCAGGTGGCTGGGATGTTCACAGGTTGCGGCCGTCTGCGTGTTGCCCACCTCAGCGTATTTCTTCAGCAGCTCGGCCAGCCAGACCAGCTCACAGTC
Source organism: Leucoraja erinaceus (assembly GCF_028641065.1). Classification (NCBI taxonomy): domain Eukaryota; kingdom Metazoa; phylum Chordata; class Chondrichthyes; order Rajiformes; family Rajidae; genus Leucoraja; species Leucoraja erinaceus. Next base: position 35,082,889 of record NC_073397.1, read on the forward strand.
ACAGATCAGAGAGTTGGAATCTAAACGTCTGTGAAAATAACACCAGCACAGAAATACAAGGTCGTGAGTCACTAGGTCATAAGGGATAGGAGTAGAATTAGGCCATTCGGCCCATCAAGTCCACTCCACCATTCATAGAAAGATAGAAAATAGGTGCAGGAGGATGCCATTCGGCCCTTCGAGCCAGCACCGCCATTCATTGTGATCATGGCTGATTCAACCATGAATCAGATCTATCTCTCCCTCCTAACCCCATTCTCCTGCCTTCTCCCCATAAACCACTGATCAAGAATCTATCTATCTCTGCCTTAACAATACCCACTGACTTGGCCTCCACAGCCTTCTGTGGCAGAGAATTCCACAGTTTCACCACCCTCTGATTAAAGAGATTCCTCCTCATCTCCTTCCTAAAATAACGTCCTTTAATTCTGAGGCTGTGACCTCTAGTCCCAGACTCTCCCACTAGTGGAAAAATCCTCTCCACATCTACTCTATCCAAGCCTTTCACTAATCTCACCATAATCACTATTTTCAATACATAAATTCTTAAGGGGTTGGAGGCTGTGACCTCTAGTCCCAGACTCTCCCACTAGTGGAAAAATCCTCTCCACATCTACTCTATCCAAGCCTTTCACTAATCTCACCATAATCACTATTTTCAATACATATGTATGTAAACAGTGTTTTGTTTAGTTTTAAGATACAGAGTGGAAACAGGCCCTTCGGCCCACCGAGTCTGCGCTGGCCAGCGATCACAGTAACACTATCCAATACACGCTAGGTGCAATTTGCAATTTTACAGAAGACAATTAACCTACAAACCTGTACGGCTTTGGAGTGTGGGAGGAAACCGGAGCACCCGGGGAAAACCCACACGGTCACAGGGAGAATGTACAAACTCCGTATAGTTATCACATGTAGTCAGGATTGAACCCAGGTCTTACAGTGCCAGAGACCCGGGTTCAATCCTGACTGCTGGTGCTGTCTGTAAGGAGTTTGCATGTTTTCCCTGGGAGCTTGTGGGTTTTCTCCAGGTGCTCCGGTTTCCTCCCACACTCGTTCAAGTTCGCAGGTTAATTGGCTTAAATATACAATCATTACAGAACAGTTACAGACACATGAATGGACAATCCGCCCAAAATCTTGATGCCAAATAGATGGCATCAAACTGATTTAATCTGCCTGCTGGACTTTCATATGAAGAAAGACTGGATAGACTCGGCTTGTACTCGCTAGAATCTAGAAGATTGAGGGGGGATCTTATAGAAACTTACAAAATTCTTAAAGGGTTGGACAGGCTAGATGCAGGAAGATTGTTCCCGATGTTGGGGGAAGTCCAGAACTAGGGGTCACAGTTTAAGGATAAGAGGGAAATCTTTGAGGACTGAGATGAGAAAATCATTTTTTACACAGAGAGTGGTGAATCTGTGGAATTCTCTGCCACAGAAGGTAGTTGAGGCCACAGTTCATTGGATATATTTAAGAGGGAGTTTCTCCAGCATTTTCATTTTATGATTCACAGAGGCCGATTGGTGCCATAGTTTGGTTAGAATATAGTTTTACATATTTAATGAATAAACATATCTTTCTGTTTAAGAGGGAACTGCAGATGCTGGAGAATCGAAGGTTACACAAAAAAGCTGGAGAAACTCAGCGGGTGCAGCAGCATCTATGGAGCGAAGGAAATAGGCAACGTTTCGGGCCGAAACCCTTCTTCAGACGGAAGATATATCTTTCTGTTGTCCATTTACTAGGTTAATCGGCCCTCTGTAAATTGCCCCTGGCGTGTCGGGAGTGGATGAGAAAGTGGGATAACAAACTCTAGTGTGAACGGGTGATCGATGGTCGACATGGACTCGATGGGCTGAAGGGCCTGTTTCCATGCTGTATCTAAGCCTACTCTCATTAAGATGGTATTTGTTTAATCGATAATGTTTTATTATCAATGTTTTATGTGTCATTCCTAACTGTCACTGTATGTCATGTTGTGACTTGCGGGCGGAGCACCAAGGCAAATTCCTTGTATGTGAATACTTGGCCGATAAACTTATTCATTCATTCATATTTCCAGAGATTTTGTTACTCACAGTCGCTTGAGTGATTCAAGTTGGTTGAAGGTCCCTGGATGGATTCTGGAAAGTCGATTGTTGTGCAAAAATCTACAACATTTCAATAAAAAAAGTTAAAAAATAGTTAATAGTTAATTTTGCGACATTGAAACGGTGACAGTGTTCAGAAGGATTGAAAATGTTGGTGTCACCCAGAGTTACGTACCCTAGCCGTGTTCTCCAAGAAAGTATCCCACACGTTTTTAGGGCACCCTAAACCATTTGACAAGGTAATGGGCCGGTTCAGTTCAGTTCAGTTTAGTTTATTGTCACGTGTACCGAGGTACAGTGAAAAGCTGTTGTTAGTTAGAGCTGTCACTGTTGCAATATTAACCTGTGCATGATAAACTCACACAAGCAGCAGGTTATTTAGTAAGTTGGTTGTGGTGATAAACAATGCCCGGTTAATTATTTGGAAAAAATACGGTCCAGGCCCACCACCGATTTACCGGCGACTAGTGGACCGTCACCTCCTTTAATCGGGACAGAATTATGAGAGCGCACTTGATATCCCGCCCAGAACTCCCCCTGAAAATGCGTCCCCTAGGCCGGGTGAGGCGGCCAATCTCGGCCTCATCGGGATTTCCGCGGCCGATCTGCGGGTGGAATTTGCCCCCCTGTGGCCGGGGCTCTGGAACTCCGGCCCGGCCCGAGCCGGCAGACCCGTCCCCACGGCCGAATCTCCCAGGTTGACTTTGCGGACCGGTATCACGGCCCCTCCAGCGGCCTTGGCGGGACATTCTGGCACCGATGGACTCCTCTCGGAGGCCGTGACCTCTGTTGGTCCACCAACACGGACGACCCAGAAAGGCTCTGAGACGGGGAGGGCCGGAAAATGGAGGTGGATTTATTACTTTCAGCTAAAAATGAGATGAGCTCATCTGAGAGTCTGTACTTCCAATAATATAGCTCACCCTTTGTACATTAATGGAGCATCATTCAAGAGTTTGCACTGAAGAAACTGGGACTTCATCCCATTGCCCTCTCGTACACAACAATCAAACAGGTACACACATACCCCACTCTGTCTGCACGCCAATGATATAAACTTTTGAGTGGGCTTATTTCTACGACAAAATAGCGAAGAGGAGATTTCCAACCAACCAGCAGCACGATCTATGTAAATCCAACATCTAAAGGAGGAAATGGCACGGAAAGGATTTACAAGGATGTCGCCAGGACTTGAGGGAAAGGTGCCTTTAAGCTGGAAAGGGATAAGGAAAGACTCACGAGGATGTTGCCAGGACTCGAGGGTCTGAGCTACAGGGAGAGGTTGAGCAGGCTGGGACTTTAACAAGTCCATTCACAAATTGTGTTCAGTCCTGGGCTCCATGTTATAAGAAAGATGCTGACAAGCTGGAAAGGGGATAGAGAAGATTTATAAGGATTTTGCCAGGGCTAGAGGGTTTGAGTTACAGGGAGAGGTTGAGCTGGCTGGGACTCTATTCCCTGGAGCGCAGGAGGATGAGGGGTGATTGTATAGAGGTGTATAAGATCATGAGGGGAATAGATAGAGTCTTTATCCCAGAGTAGGGGAATCAAGAACCAGAGGAAATAGGTTTCAGATTCAGATCAGATTCAGATTCAGATTCAATTTTAATTGTCATTGTCAGAACCAGTGACAGAGACAACAAAAGAGCATTTAGCATCTCCCTGGAAGAGCGTAGTTAGCAAACGATTGGATATTTAATAGGGAGTAAGATGTGTCCCTTGGGGGGGGATCAGGGGGTATTGGCAGTCACCGAGGTACGATGTTGAGTAGAGTGACAGCCGCCGGGTGCAAGAAGCTGTTCCTCGACCTGCTGGAGGGACATTCTGGCACCGAGAGGGGAAAGATTGAATAGGAACCTGAGGGGCAACTTTTTCCACCCTGAGGGTGGTGGGTATATGGATCGAGCTGCCAGAGGAATTAGTTGAGGTAGGTACAATAATGGAATTTGAAAGACATTCGGACAGGGTAGATGGACTCGATGGGGCATTTTATGTCAGCTTGGAGGACTTTGGCTGAAGGGGCTATTTCCGTGCTGTGTGAGTCCATGATCACAGGCCAAGGAGGTGAGAAAAACTGGAGAAAATGCTGCTGGGAACAGGCGGATTAAAATGATTATCTTTGAAAAACATGCAGTAAAAGTTAGAAAATGTGTACGTACAAACGCTCAAGCTTCGGAAGATCACTAAATGTTTCAGATTCTAACACTTCTATATTATTGAAGTGAAGGTACCTGTTGGGATAAAAAACAAAACATTTGATTAAGAGAAGTTTGCAAACGAGGTGACATGTTGACAACTTTTCTGTCCTGGGCCTCCTCCGTGGCCAGAGTGAGTCCCACCGCAAATTGGAGGAGCAGCACCTCATATTTCGCTTGGGTAGTTTACACCCCAGCGGTATGAACATTGACTTCTCCAATTTCAGGTAGTCCCTGCTCCTTCCCCACCCCTTCCCAGCTCTCCCACAGCCCACTGTCTCCGCCTCTTCCTTTCTTTTTCCTGCCTTCCCCCCCCCCCCCCCACCCCACATCAGTCTGAAGAAGGGTCTCGACCCGAAACGTCGCCTATTTCCTTCACTCCATACATGCTGCCTCACCCGCTGAGTTTCTCTAGCGTTTTTGTCTACCTGTAGACAACATTAGTTTAGTTTAGAGATACAGCGCGGAAACGGGCTCTGCTTGAACTAGGGTAGGCACGGTGGCACAGTGATAGAGCTACAGTCTCACAGCGCCAGAGGCCAGGGTTCGATCCTGACCACAAGTGCTTGTCCGTACGGAGTCACACTCCAAAGACGTGTGTGTGTGTGTGTGTGTGTGTGTGTGTGTGTGTGTGCGCGCGCGTGCGTATGTGCGCGTACATTAATGTGCGGGGATCGCTGGTCGGTGCGGACTCTGGGCCAAAGGACCTGTTTCCTCATTGTATCTCTAAACTAAACATCAGACCCCAATAATATTGATCAGTAACGTGAGTGGGGACAGTTAGTTTATTTCCTATAAATGAGATTTATTTTAACCAAACAAGCATAGATAAATCTTTGGTATATTAGATCTGTCGCGGTATGGAGGAATAAAACCAAATATTTTACCTTGCATACACTATGGCACAATGGAAATCGGCAACTGATATTTTCGTTTTTTAATTACACAAAATGATAAGATAAACTTACAGCTGTTCCAGGGAGACCAACCCTTTGAAGGCTTGTTTTTGGATTGTCTGGATTTCATTTTTGTACAGGTAGCTGCAGAGACATGGAGAGACATTGTTAAGACAATGCGCCACTGTTTACCTGGTTATCTGTCACACTAGTTACAAGCCAAGAAGCTTGTAAAATCATTAACAATTGGTAGCATTTTAACATTGGGATCAATAAGGAGGTGAATCTCAGGATTTCTTTACCGCAGAAGGTTGTAGAGGCCAAGTCAAAGGATATTTTTTTTAGCAGAGATTTAGCATAGATTCTGGATTAGCAAGGGTGTCAGGGGTGATGGGGAGAAGGAAAGTGAATGGGGTTAAGAGGGAGAGATAGATTATATGGCGTGATTGAATGGCGGAGTAAACTTGATGGGCCGAATGGCCTAACTCTGCTCCTATCACTTCTGAACTTATGGATAACTTGCCCCATCTTTGACAGAAGAGTCAATGACACTTTGGAAAGAGTTGTGAAACCACCACACATGGCTGAGCACTCTGTCACAGACATAACCAGTGGTACACAACATGCTAGAAGAGTTTACCAAGTCACATTTAGCTCAGCGGTCACAGTGAAAGAGTGCCCACTTTTACCCCCAATTCAAATTCATATGGAACAGTGGAACATAGAAACAGGCCCTTCAGCCCACCAAGTCGTGCAGACCAGCGATCATCCCGTACACCAACTACTATCCTACACACACGCTAGGGACAATTTACAATTTTTCCAGCGCCAATTAACTTACAAACCCTTACATTAAGAGCTAGATAGGGCTCTTAAAGATAGCGGAGTCAGGGGATATGGGGATAAGGCAGGAACGGGGTACTGATTGGGGATGATCAGCCATGATCACATTGAATGGCGGTGCTGGCTCGAAGGGCCAAATGGCCTACTCCTGCACCTATTGTCTATTGTCTTTGGATTGTGGGAGGAAACCGGAACACCTGGAGAAAACCCACGCGGTCACAGGGAGAACGTGCAAACTCCATCCAGACGGCACCCAAGGTCAGGATCGAACCCGTGTCTCTGGCGCTGTGAGATGTGGACTCCACCAATAAGCCGCCCATAATTCAGAAATACATAAGACTCGAAGCTCATGGAGGATAAATTACCCATCTGGAGATTGTAAATTCATCTGGTAACATTTTTTAGAATGATGCACTTCTGCAAATTGTTTAGAAATGTGGCCATCCAACCATGCAGCTGTGTTGCGTTATCCCCATTTAGTCAGTACACGGATCCGATACTCGTCAATGAAATACTTGTGTTGCCAGTTACTGACTGGGAATAACATCATCCAACAGCAAATTAACAAATTAATCCCACTCAATGCTCAATATGTGGCCAGATGGAATTGAACCAAATGGTGTCAACTAATTGGAGTCATAGACTGATACAACGTTGAAACAGGCCCTTCGGCCCAACTTGCCCACACTGGCCAACAATGTCCCAGCTACCCTTAGTTCCACTTGCCTGCGCTTGGTCCAGAACCCTCCAAACCTGTCCTATCCATGTACCTGTCCAACTCTTTCTTAAATGATGGGACAGTCCCAGACTCAACTGAGTTTTTCACACAGAGAGTGGTGAATCTCTGGAACTCTCTGCCACAGAGGATAGTCGAGGCCAGTTCATTGGCTATATTTAAGAGGGAGTTAGATGTGGTCCTTGTGGCTAAGGGGATCAGAGGGTATGGAGAGAAGGCAGGTACGGGATACTGAGTTGGATGATCAGCCATGATCATATTGAATGGCGGTGCAGGCTCGAAGGGCCGAATGGCCTACTCCTGCACCTAATTTCTATGTTTCTATGTAACTACCTCTTCTGGCAGCTCATTCCATACACCCACCACCCTGTGGTTATGTTACCCCTCGAATTCCTATTAAATCTTTTCCCCTTCACCTTGAAACTATGTCTTCTGGTCCTCGATTCCCCTGCTCTGGGTAAAAGACTCTCCGATCTATTCCTCTCATGGTTTTCTATACTTCGATAAGATCTCCCCTCATCCTCCTACGCTCCTTGGAATAGAAACCCAGCCTACTCAACCTGTCCCTATAGCTCACACCTCCTAATCCTGGCACTATCCTCATAAATATTTTCTGAACCTTTTCAAGCTTGACAATATCTTTCCTATCACATGGTGCCCAGAAATGAACACAATATTATAAATGCGGTCTCACCGACGTCTTATACAACTGCAACGTGACCTCCCAACTTCTATACTCTAACGCAGTCAATATTGCCTGGGTGTTTGTTGATTTATACTCACAGATATTTCAGGTTTTCCAGTTCTTCAAAGGCCCTCCGTGGAATCCCTTTAATTTGGTTATTGTTGAGTAACCTGACGAGACAGGAGTCAGTGAATGAATGAATGCATCGAAAAAACCTGTGCACATTGAAGGTTTCATGTTTAGTTTAGCTTTACATCAGTTTAGTTTATTGTCATGTGTACCGAGGTACAGTGAAAAGCTTTTTGTTGCGTGCTAACCAGTCATAAGGTCGTGAATGAATTAGTTTGTTGGCCAAGTATTCACATACAAGGAATTTGCTTTGGTGCTCCGCCCGCAAGTGACAACGACATACAGTGGCAGTTAATTGACACTTAAAACGTTAAACATTAATAATAAAACATTATTGATTCTTCTCCTATCAAAAGTGATAGGAATAGAATTAGGCCATTCGGCCCATCAAGTCTCCTCCGCCATTCAATCATGGCTGGTCTATCTCTCCCTCCTAACCCCATTCTCCTGCCTTCTCCCCATAACCCCTGACACCCGCACTAATCAAGAATCTATCCATCTCTGGCGGAAAGACACAACATGATTACAATCGAGCCATTCACAGTACACAGATGAATGATAAAAGAATAACATTTAATGCACAGAAGGCGGTGGAGGCCAAGTGAATGGATATTTTTAAGGCAAAGATAATAGATTCTTGATTAGTCCAGGTGTCAGGAGTTATGGGGAGAAGGGGCTTGACCCAAAACGTCACCCATTCCTTCTCTCCAGAGATGCTGCCTGTCCCGCTGAGTTACTCCAGCATGTTGTGTCTATCTTTGATTTAAACCAGCATCTGCAGTTCCTTCCTACACAAGAGATTTTGTACTTTATGAACATTTCTTAAAAATGCAAGTTCTACAAGGAAAGTGAAAACATGTTGTCTTTGGTTTTGTTGCATAGACTGAACTCTGCGTCGTCTTGGCTTCATGGCTCTGGTGTTATTTAGTTTGAGGGAACATCATGGAAACAGGCCCATTGGCCCATTGAGTCCATGTTGACCATTCACACTAGTTCCATGTTATCCTACTTTCGAATCCACTCCTTACACACTAAGGGGTAATTCACAGAGGGCCAATTAACCTGCAAACCCGCACTTCATTGGGATGTGGGAGGAGACCGGAGCACCTGGAGGAAACCCATGCTGTCACAGGGAGAACGTGCAAACTCCACACCGAACAGCTCCCGAGGTCAGGATCGAACCCGTATCTCTGGCGCAGTGAGGAAGGAGTTCTACCAGCTGCACAGTTTAGTTGGTTATTAATTTGTTGTTGTCCCCACAGCAGAAGTGTCCACGAAACAGGAAGTATCCCGAGCTAATTCTACTACCACCATTATCTACTGCGACAAGTGATGGCTCCCCGCTGATTGTCACCAGGAGCTCGCGTCCCTGTTCAGGACGGACGATGACAGCGAGGTCAACATTTGTAACAAGATAGACTCGAAAGAAATTGAGAATTTTTTGTTTATTAAATTTATGGTGATTAATTTGTTGGTTATTAAATATTGTCTAACGAGTGCAGTGTTCACAAGCCTGTTATGCTGCAGCATTTGAGAATCTTTTTGTTCATTTGTCACCACATATGACAAACACTCTGGAAATTCTGGAAAAACCTCGAATTTCAAGCAATTATTATTTGCTGATCGCTAAGAAGCTGCACATACAACGGGATATTATTGAGGGATTAAAAGGAAAATCCATGCTGATCAATCCACAACACAGTGTTCATCATTCTGCCCCGCTGTGATGCTAATCTATCACAAACGTTGTTGTTAAGGGCCAGTCCGACTTGCCGATTTTTTCGACGACTGCCAGCATCATTGATGGCATGATGACGTTTCGACGTGCGATGTTTTTCCAAGTGTCGTAACATTTTTTTTGTCACCGCTGGGTTTTGAAAAATTCAAAATCTTTTGGCGACCCTGATATGACACCAGCAGTCGTCGAAAAAAATCGCCATGTGGGACTGGCCCTTTAAAGTGATGATCTAAAACCTAGATGACAACTTTGTTGGGACCGTGCCAAAAATGTAACAAGTAAAAGAAGTCAAAAATCTACTGGGATAGTTTTTCACATCAGTTAAAATGCTAATAAATCAGAACACATAATCCCACTTGGATCTCCTCTATTTCCTGAAATGGGATGACAAAAATGTCTTGTATTCCTCAAATATATTTTGCTCACATTTTGCACTGATCCATAAGGGCCAAATCCTCACTCGAAAAGTTGCAATGTTAATCTCGCATCATCCAATTCGCTAGGGACTTGTTCTAGCAATCTCTGCCAAATTCCAATGCCATTAACAAATTTGTCTGCAGAAGGGTCTCGGCCCGAATTGTTGCCTGTCCAGAGTCGCTGCTTGACCCGCTGAGTTACTCCAGTACTTTTGAGTTCAAGTCAAATGACACAAGATCCCAGCATCTGCAGTTCCTGGGGTCTCACAAGTGGTGAACTGTTTGGCTATACCGTCATGTTCAAACGCTTCCCCAGTAAAACTCTTCACCAAATGCAGCCTCCACCACATTTGGGAAAAGGTTCTGGCTTATGAGTCATTCAGAGAAGACGCAAGTGCGAGAATCTTGAGCAAAACACACAATGCTGGAGGAACTCAGCGAGTCAGACAGTATGTGTGGAAAGAATGGACGGGCGACGTTTCGGGTTCACATACAAAGAATTTGCTTTGGTGCTCCACCCGCAAGTGACAACGACATACAGTGATAGTTGCTGGATCAGTGGAAACATAGAAACATAGAAAATAGGTGCAGGAGTAGGCCATTCGGCCCTTCGAGCCTGCACCGCCATTCAATATGATCATGGCTGATCATCCAACTCAGTATCCTGTACCTGCCTTCTCTCCATACCCCCTGATCCCTTTAGCCACAAGGGCCACATCTAACTCCCTCTTAAATATAGCCAATGAACTGGCCTCAACTACCCTCTGTGGCAGAGAGTTCCAGAGATTCACCACTCTCTGTGTGAAAAAAGTTCTTCTCATCTCGGTTTTAAAGGATTTCCCCTTTATCCTTAAGCTGTGACCCCTTGTCCTGGACTTCCCTAACATCGGGAACAATCTTCCTGCATCTAGCCTGTCCAACCCCTTAAGAATTTTGTAAGTTTCTATAAGATTCCCTCTCAATCTCCTAAATTCTAGAGAGTATAAACCAAGTCTATCCAGTCTTTCTTCATAAGACAGTCCTGACATCCCAGGAATCAGTCTGGTGAACCTTCTCTGCACTCCCTCTATGGGAAAAAGATTTCCCCTTTATCCTTAAACTGTGACCCCTTGTTCTGGAGAGTTTGCTGGAGGCGTTTGGAGACCATCGGCATTGAAGGCCAGGGGTGTATAGGGAAAATAGAGTGATATAGCGTGGAAACAGGCCCTTCAGGCAACGACATTTCGTTCAGACCGAAAGGTCTGAATGACAAATAAAGGATCTAAGTCTAAGTCTAAGTAAGTTCAGCCCAAATTGCCCACACCAGCCAACATAACCCATCTACACTTGGTCCACCAGCCAGCATTTGGTCCACATCCCTCCAAACCTGTCCAATCCATGTACCTGTCTAACTGTTTCTTAAATGTTGGGATAGTCCCAGCCTCAACTACTCCTCTCTCAGCTGTTGTGTGAAAGAGTTACCCTACAGATTCCTGTGGTAGACAAAAATGCTGGAGAAACTCAGCGGGCGAGGCAGCATCTATGGAGCGAAGGAATAGGCGACGTTTCTGGTCGAGACCCTTCGAAGAACGTCACCTATTCCTTCGCTCCATAGATGCTGCCTCACCCGCTGAGATTCTCCAGCATTTTAATCTACCTTCGATTATTCCAGCATCTGCAGTTCATTCTTAAACACCACAGATTCCTATTAAATCTTTACCCAGTCACCTTAAACCTATGTCCTATGCTCCTCGATTCACCTACTCTGGGCAAGAGACTGTGCATCTATAACCATATAACCATATTTACTTTCACCTTACTTGCCAAAGCAACCTCATATCTTCTTTTAGCTTTTCTAATTTATTTCTTAAGATTCTTTTTACATTCCTTATACTCCTCAAGCACCTCATTTACTTCATGCTGCCTATAATTATTGTAGATTTCCCTCTTTTTCCGAACAAGATGTCCAATTTCCCTTGAAAACCAGGGCTCTTTCCAATTTTTACTGTTTCCTTTCAACCAAACAGGAACATAAAGGTTCTGTACTCTTAAAATTTCCCCTTTAAATGTCCTCCATTTCTCTTCTACATCTTTCCCATAAAACAAAATGTCCCAGTTCACTCCTTTTAAATCATCTCGCATCTCATCAAAGTTAGCCTTTCTCCAATCAAAAATCTCAATCCTAGGTCCAGTTCTGACCCTCTCCATCTACCCGATCTATTCCTCTCATGGTTTTATACACCTCTATAAGGTGAAAACAAAGACTAAAGTTACTGCTCAGCAGTTTGGGCAAAGTTGACGAGGTTTAATTAAGAGGAAAGTGGATGAAATAAATCTTTTTGGAACAGGAACAAGTAAAAAAAGATGGAGTAAGATCACAACGACCCCGAAAAGTCTCACCGACACAAAGTTTAAAGGCCTTTTGTTACCGGAATTGGCAGGGGAACTGAAATTTGAAAGAAATCTTTATTATAAATTATGACACAATTGTCAAGCAGAGGATATTAAACTCAGGTAGGTCAAGATGAGCAAAGTTAATATGATAGCGTAGTCAGGAGATACGGGGAGAAGGCAGGAACGGGGTACTGATTGATTGAGGATGATCAGCCATGATCACATTGAATGGTGGTGCTGGCTCGAAGGGCCGAATGGCCTACTCCTGCTCCTATTGTCTATTGTAATATGTAATCATAAATTAAGGTTAGTTATCAGAATTTTTTTTCTTTTTTGTGTCCATACATTTGCGATGAGTTCGTCGACATGTCAGAGAATCACATGACACAGATTCAGGCCCTTTGGCCCATAGAGTTTGTGCTAAATTTAATGCATCCATTTACACTAATCCCTGCTATTTATTTTTCTCATGTTCCCATCAACTCCTAAGAGATTATCCCACTTGACCCACAAAGAGCCATTTTCGCTGGACAATTCAACTGCCAACCAGCAAGTCATTGGGATGCCAAGAGTCAAGAGTGTGTAGTTGTCCTAAGCACCAGGACCGGGACAGGTCAAGATGGGCCGAAGGGCCAGTGTCCGTTCTGCACAACTTTACCCCTCTATGACAGGTTTGTAATTTCCGTTTGGTTTCGAGATACAGCATGGGACAGGCCCTTCAGCCCATCGAATGCGCGGCCACTCACACACTCATTCTATCCGACACACCAGAAACGATATTACAGAAGCCAATTGTCAACCTACAAACCCGCACGTCTTTGGAATGGGCAAGGAAACCGGAGCACCCGGAGAAAACCCACGAGGTCACAGGGTCTTACAAACTCCGTGCAGGCAGCACCCGGAGTCAGGTTCGAACCTGGGTCTCTGGCGCTGTGAGGCAGCAACTCTACCGCTGCACCACCGTGCCGTATCTAACGTCTTCGTGTTTTGAAACATTTGAATGTTTCCTCTGGAGAAAGATATTTCACACTCAATTACGATTTTAATGGTACCTTGTGCAGATTTTTTTTTGAATTTACGAAGAAGAAAAATTACTCATCTCCTGGTAGTAATGAAAGGGCTGGTGTCTTTAGTTAATAAATCAGAACACATATCTCAAGCTTTCTCCACAATTGAACTTCACATGGGAAAACTATCAGTCATTTCATCTTGAAGGTTGTTTTAAATAATTACTATTATACACTGCAAAAATAATGTTATTGATTGATTGGTTGATTGAGAGATACAGCATGGAAACAGGCCCTTCGGCCCACCGAGTCCCTGTTGCCCAGCGATCATCCGCTCACACCAGTTCTGTGTTATCCCAGCTTCTCATCCACTCCCGACACACCAAGGGTAATTCACAGAGGGCCATAAACCTACAACCCACCCGTTTTAGGGAGGTAGACAAAAATGCTGGAGGAACTCAGCGGGTGAGGCAGCATCTATGGAGCGAAGGAATAGGTGACGTTCCGTCACCTATTCCTTCGCTCCATAGATGCTGCCTCACCCGCTGAGTTTCTCCAGCATTTTTGTCTACCTTCGATTTTCCCAGCATCTGCAGTTCTTTCTTAAGCACGTCTTATGGGATGTGGGAGGTGATCCAGAGCACCCGGAGGAAACCCACGCAGGTCACGGGGAGAACGCGCTCCAAACAATGGGGCGCGATTCTACAGTGGCATTTTACGAGCGGCGCAAGGGCGAACTCCACACCGACAGCGCCCGTGGCCTGGACCCAACCTGGGTCTCTGGTGCTGCGAGGCAAGTTGTTTTTTTCTTCTTCCAGGGCCCATTAAACATCTGAAACCCAATACCATTAAACTGAGACGTTTCAGCATCGGGAACCCAAGCGATGACAAACCCAAAGCTTTCAGCGGCAAATAATGTAATAACATCCTAAACGCTGCATGTAGTTTGAAGCAAAACAAGCCTTCCATTGACAGTGTCCATGCTGGGCCACTGCTGTCGGAACAGAGTGATATTTATACAACTTTTTAAAATGTTGGATCGACACAAAAAAAAACATGAATTTTTTTTTTTTTGATGGATGCTATCAGGTAAATCTTTTTTTTAAATAATTTCTTTTAAATTTCTTTTTTATTATTCCTATTTATTTTACGTTTCTGTATATTTTAGTCTTTTTCTTTTGTGTATGATTTGAGCGTTTCTTACTAACATGCCTTTTTTCATTTTTGTGTCGATTTATTTAATACAAAATAATAATTTAAAAAAAAACAATTAACTCTTCTGCTAAAGTGTTAAAGTAAAAAGAAAGCATTTGGCTATTTACCCCACCTCTAGTGACATTTTAACATATCCACAAATCACACTTTGCCCTGGCAACCGACCAAGTCGAATTTGCTTTTGCATGCCAGTTATTTCATGGGAAATTTATAATTGCCAACTTTTCACCAGAATACAAAGAACACACTCTGTTTAATCTGCTCCCTAAAGAATGGCCATAAAGGGGAATTAGTTTTGATTTAAAGTCGAGAGAATTACCATTTCCCCAACCCGTATTTCTCCTTCCCCTCCCCCTCCCCCTCTCCTCCCCCTCCCATCATCATCTTGCACAATCAAGAACAGTTCTGGACAAATATATTCTAGACAGGCTTTTAAAATATGCCTGTAACTCAGCGGGTCAGGCAGCATCTCTAGGGGAGCATGGATAGGTGAGGTTTCGGGTCGGGACCTTTCTTCAGACTGAGTAGAGGAGGGGAAAGCTGGAAGCGAGGTGAAGGAGGGGGACAAATCCTGGCAAGTGCCTCATTCGACACAAGTCAGTGGCTACGTTTAAGGCAGAGATAGACAAATTGGTGATTAGAACGGGTGTCAAGGGTTCAAGATTCAAGAGAATTTATTGTCGTGTCACAGATAGGACAATGAAATTCTTGCTTTGCTTCAGCACAACAGAATATAGAAGGCATGAATACAGAACAGATCAGTGTGTCCATGTACCATTGTATAAATATATACATACATGCTATGGGGAGATGGCAGGAAAATGGGATTAGGAGGCAGAGATCAGCCATGATTGAATGGCGGAGCAGACTCGATGGGCCGAATGGCCTAATTCTACTCTTATAACTTGTGAACTGCAGATGCAGGTTCACAAAAAAAAACCCCAGAAAGTGCTGGAGTGACTGCAGCAGGTCAGGCAGCATCTCTGGAGAACATGGGCAGACACCAAAACTGACACAAAGTGCTGGACTAACCCATGTTCTTCAGAGATGCTGCTTGACCTACTGAGTTATTCCAACACTTTGTCGATTTTATGAAGCTGTATCTGCAATTCCTACTGCAGAAGTTGGTGGGTTTTTTTTTTTTTTTTAAGTAAAAGGCAGATACAAGTGAGGGGGGAGTTGGGGGGGAGAGGGGGGGGGGGGGGGGGTTAATTGTGAGATGGGTGGACAAAAGCCAGAGGTGAAAAGACAAATAGCGTGAGACAACGAGACAAGGAGAAAAAAGACCATAATGTGAAAACCACCCATCTCTTGCCAAACAAAATCCTCTCTCATCTGTACCCACCTATCACTTACTAGACTTTGTCCCAAAATGCTGCCTATCCCTTTTCTCCACAGATGCTGCCTGACCCGCTGAGTTACTCCAGCGCTCTGTGTCTTTTTTTTTTGGTAAACCAGCATCTGCAGTTCTTTGCCTCTACATTAAAAAATTTAAACTCAGATTGGCTCTTTTTTTAAATGCAACTGAAAGGGAGTAAAATAAACAAAAAAAATTGCGTAATGCTTATTCAATGTTTTTTCTTTTTTTGCCGTTTTGCAAAGTGATGACGCCATTTCCTTGGATTGACTGACAGCTCGCTGCGGTTTGCCAGGTTTGTTTGACCATATGTTTCTGCAACATTTCCCCGGCCTGCCAAGGACCTTTGCTGCGTGGTCACCCACCAGTTGCACTGTTAACATTTCAGCGCCTGCTCAGCACCGCGCCGATTACTCCTGCTTCACCTCCTGGCGTTAAACCCAAAATCCAGAACCCTCTCGCCCGAGGGAAACCAAAAAAAATATCCAACCAACTTAACTCACTTCGTGCCAGAGTTCTCGGATCAGCATTGACTCAGAATTCAAACGGCATGATGGCGCAGTGGTAGAGTTGCTGCCTCACGGCGCCAGAGACCAGGGTTCAATCCTGACCACGGGTGCTTGTCTGTACGAAGTTTGTACCTTCTCCCCGTGATCTGCGTGTGTTTTCTCCGAGATCTTTGGATTCCTTCCACGCTCCAAAGACGTACAAGTTTGTAGGTTAATTGGCTTGGTGTAAATGTAAAATTGTCCCTAGTATGTGTTAGGGTAGTGTTAATGTGCGGGGATCGCTAGTCACTGCGGATCACCCTATTTACTACTCAGAGGGCGGTGGAGGCCGGTTCTCTGGATACTTTCATGAGAGAGCTAGATAGGGCTCTTAAAAATAGCGGAGTCAGGGAATATGGGGAGAAGGCAGGAACGGGGTACTGATTGGGGATGATCAGCCATGATCACATTGAATGGCGGCGCTGGCATGATGGGCCGAATGGCCTACTCCTGCACCAATTGTCTATGTGAAACACCACCTATCCATGTCCTCCAGAGATGCTGCCTGACCCGTTGAGTTACTCCAGCATTTTGTGTCTTTTCGTGTAGACCAGGGTCTGCAGTTCCTCGTGCCAGCAACTAATTGTGTTACTAACAGCAAACAGACTGGGGGATTATTCCTTTCAAGTGAAAGAAGCATACAGGCTATTGTTGTGCGTTAAAGCTAGAGTTATTTCCCGCTGGATGTCTTTTGTTGGAAAATAAGTGAAGATCAAATGTGATTGTTTCTTGAGGAGGGGAGAGACTTCATTACCCCCACACACAGTTTATTCAGAACGATAATCTGCTCTGCTGTCTATTAGCGGGTACTTCATATTCTGTCGCTGGCCACCCGCCCGCCTGTCCCCATGATATAAGTTTGTACATATCCCCCACTGATAAACACTGCACAGTGCCAACGCATTGAAACACAGAAGACTGCTTACTCATTGTAGCTCTTACCAAAGCCAGCCCTCGGTGCCAACTCCCATTATCCTGAGTCAACTGCTTCAGTGTGTGGCGTCCAGCACCAGCCCCTCCCTGAGATAGACACAAACTGCTGGAGTAACTCAGCGGGACAAGCAGCGTCTGTGGAGGGAAGGAATGGGCCGGGACCCTTCTTCCGAAGAAGGGTCTCGACCCAAAACTCACCCAGTTCTTCTCTCCAGAGGTGCTGCCTGTCCCGCTGAGTTACTCCAGTATTTTGTGTCTATCTTTGGTGTAAACCAGCAACTGCTGTTCCTTCCTACACATCTCGTCTGCTCCACTGCAAAATCTCCTCAAGGAACTGTATGCATAGTCTCCTCCTCTCTCCAACGAGAGCGTCTGAAGAAGGGTCTAGACCCGAAACGTCATCCATTCCTTCTTACAGAGATGCTGCCTGTCCCGCTGTTACTCCAGCAGTTTGTGTCTACCATCGGTGTAAACAGGTATCTTCGCCCAACACCTCCACTCAGTTCGCAATAACCAACCTGATCTCCCCGTGGCCCAGCACTTCAACTCCCCCTCTCATTCCATATTCGACCTTTCTGTCCTGGGCCTCCTCCATGGTCAGAGTGAGTCCCACCAGCAAATTGGAGGAGCAGCACCTCATATTTCGCTTGGGTAGTTTACACCCCAGCGGTATGAACATTGACTTCTCCAATTTCCGGTAGTCCCTGCTTTCTCCCTCCTTCCCCTCCCCTTCCAAGCTCTCCCACAGCCTCTGCCTCTTCCTTTCCTTTCTGCTTCCCGCCCACCCCCACATCAGTCTGAAGAAGGGTCTCGACCCGAAACGTCACCTATTCCTTCGCTCCATAGATGCTGCCTCACCCGTTGAGTTTCTCCAGGATTTTTGTCTACCTTCTACAATAACTTCTAAAATGGACAAAGTCCCAAGCAGTTTCTATCATCTAAATATATTGTAGTACATCGGTAGAGTTGTTGCCTCACGGCGCCAGAGACACGGGTTCGATCCCGACTACGGGCGCAGTCTGCACGGAGATAGCACGTTCTCCCTGTGACTACGTGGGTTCCTCCGGGCGCTCCGGTTTCCTCCCACACTTCAAAGGCGTGCCGGTTTGTAGCGGAGTAGAATTGTGTAGGATAGTGTTTGTGCACAGGGCGATCGCTGGTCGGCAGTGGTCTCGATGGGCTGAAGGGCCTGGTTTCCACGTCAAATCTCTTGCGCTAAACCCTGAACTAAGCATGTTATTGTTTAAGGGAATATTCTTTCTGTTCACAAAAGTTTTACGGTTTGGCAAGCAGGCAACTTGGCTGACAGTAAACAAAGACCCCTTTCTGCCTGGCTGGAGATCACTTCAGCAATGAACCTCGCAAACTTATGATTTATAAACAAAAAAAATCTCCATTTCCTGCTTTATTTTTAACAAACAAGATTTAATCACTTTCACTGTTTCTGAACAGTAACAAAAACTACACAACGTGGCCTGGTGATTTGGGGAAGAAAAATCTGTTTGAGTGGTTCAGAAATACTGTACTTGATCGATCAATTGAAAGGTACAGCATGGAAACAGGCCCTTCGGCCCACACCGATCACACATAGTGTTATGTTATCCCTCTTTCTCATCCACAACTTACATACTAGAGGCATACAATAGATAATAGGTGCAGGAGTAGGCCATTCGGCCCTTCGAGCCAGCTCCGCCATTCAGTGTGATCATGGCTGATCATCCCCAATCAGTACCCCGTTCCTGCCTTCTTCCCATATCCCCTGACTCCGCTATCTTTAAGAGCCCTATCAAGCTCTCTCTTGAAAGTATCCGAAGAACCGGCCTCCACCGCCCTCTGAGGCAGAGAATTCCACAGACTTACAACCCTCGGTGTGAAGAAGTGTTTCCTCGTCTCCATTCTAAATGGCTTACCCCTATATCCCCGGAAACCCATCTCGCTATCTTTAAGAGCCCTATCGAGCTCCCTCTTGAAAGTATCCGGATACCAATGAACCCGCCTCCACCACTTCCTCTGGGAGGCAAAGAATCTCCACAGACTCCCAACCCTCGGTGTGAAGAAGTGTCTTCTCGAATCTCCATTCTAAATGGAAAAGCTTGTCCACTTATCCCCTCATCATTATTCTTAGGGTTGTCTATCCACGTTCTACAGGGACACTGCATGACCCGCTGAGTTACTCCAGCCTTTTGTGTCTATCTTTGGTATAGACCAGCATCTGCAGTTCCATGTTATTGCGAGTTTTATAGATGCCAATTAATCTACAAACCCGCATGTGTTTGGGAAGTGGGGGGAATCTCGAGCACATGATCCATAATCCCTCCATTCCCTGCCTATCTCAAAGCTCCTTAAACCAGACTATCATATCTGCCTCCACCACCACTGGCAGTGAGTTCCATGCTCCCACCATTCTCTGTGTAAAAATCTTGTCCTGCATAACTCCTGTCAACTTTGCCTAAGAAAGAACTGCAGATGCCGGAAAAAAATAGAAGGTAGACAAAAATACTGGAGAAACTCATTGGGTGAGGCAGCCTCTATGGAGCGAAGGAAATAGGCAACGTTTCGGGTCTCGTCACTTCTTCAGACTGATCTTTTTAAAACTCGTTTACCATATTGTTTACAGAGTACTATTTTTCCATATTCTGTGTTGTGCTGCAGCGTGTAAGAATATCGTTGTTCTATCTGGGACACATGACAATAAAACACTCTTGACTCTTGAATGCTCGTGTTTCACGTAACTAACGCAGTTCGACTCGGAAAGAATAACGTGATCCTAAGAAGCGGAGCCGGCATTGTACTCACAACGTGTTCAGATTCCTCAGTCTCTTAAAGGCCGCTGGACGGATCTCCTTAATGCGATTGAACCGCAGGTCTCTGCAAAGAAAAAAAAATATATAGATATATATATAACCATACGAAATGTGAGATGGCAGACTGGTGCACATCTAATGGGCCTGTCCCACTTACGCGATTTTTTCGGTGACTGCCGGCACCCGTCATAGACGCAGAAGGTCGGCGAAAATTTTCATCATGTTGAATATCCAGCGGCGACCAGAACAAGGTCCGACATGTTGGGCGTCTACTCCGAGCGTACAGATCACAGAAGATGGGGCCTAGGTGGTGGTGAAGCCTCTTTGGGGCGTCTAGAGCTGGGGCACGACCAAACAGTCGTCACAGTCTCGTGCAGATGGGGCCTAGGCGGTGGTGAAGCCTCGCGGCGATGGCGATGGGGCCTAGGTGGTGGTGAAGCCTAGGCGGTGGTGACGGCGGTGGCGATGGGGCCTAGGCGGTGGTGAAGCCTCGTGGCGGTGATGCCTCGCAGGTCGACCCGTGGCCGACGAGAGCGTGGAGGACCGCCATGAGGGATGGGGGAAGAGGTTCAATGGACAATGGAGGACCTGGCATGGGGGGGGTGAAGCACAAAGAGGGGGAGCGGGCGTGCTTTGTAACTTTGTCCGCCCTCTAGGTGGCCACTATTTGTATACATCGGGTATGCAAACAAAGAATCTCACCGTGCCTTGTCACATATTATGACAATAAAGTTGTCAATTCCGGTCCACGATAGTTGTCCCAGTTTCTCATCCACTTGGAGCGTTTTACAGAGGGCCAATTAACTAACAGACCCAGGTGTCTTTGGGGTGTGTGGGGAGGAACAACTTCCTAGTGTGTCGGGCGTGGATGAGAACGTGGACCAACATAGACCTGGTGTAAACAGGGATCGATCGTTGGCAATGGTTAAGGTTAATTCCCGGGATGGCGGGACTGTCATATGCTGAGGGAATGGAGCGGCTGGGCTTGTACACTCTGGAGTTTGGAAGGATGAGAGGGTATCTTATTGAAACATATAAGATTATTAAGGGTTTGGCCACGCTAGAGACAGGAAACATGTTCCCGATGTTGGGGGAGTCCAGAACCAGGGGCCACAGTTTAAGAACAAGGGGTAAGCCATTTAGAACGGAGACGAGGAAACACTTTTTCTCACAGAGAGTGGTGAGGCTGTGGAATTCTCTGCCTCAGAGGGCGGTGGAGGCCGGTTCTCAGGATGCTTTCAAGAGAGAGCTAGATAGGGCTCTTAAAAATAGCGGAGTCAGGGGATATGGGGAGAAGGCAGGGACGGGGTACTGATTGTGGATGATCAGCCATGATCACATAGAATGGCGGTGCTGGCTCGAAAAGCAAAATGGCCTACTCCTGCACCTATTGTCTATTGTCTATTAGCATGGACCCGCTGGGCAAAAAAACATACATTTTGTTACTGGCAAACACAATGAGTAATTAATACATTTTCCAGAACCAAGGCTTTTGATACTTCCCATTGTCCATAGGGGCAGTCTGATTAAACACATCTCGATGAAATGATAGAGGCTCTTTTTGCACGTGATATTAGAATCATAGAAACATAGAAAATAGGTGCAGCAATAGGCCATTCGGCCTCTTCGAGCTAGCACCACCATTTAAAATGATCACGGCTGATCATCCAAAATCAGTACCCCGTTCCTGCTTTCCTCCCCCATATCCCTTGATTCCGTTAGCCCGAAGAGCTAAATCTAACTCTCTCTTGAAACCTCTCTCTCGCTCTCTCTGTTAAAGGATCACAGTGTTTATGCTGAATGACTCGTATCCAAAGGCGTGAACTAGTGATCCACAAATATTCGCCCGAGTCCCATTATGACAGCTGGGGAATTTGCGTCCAGCTAATGGAACAAGTCTGGAACAAGAGGCGATTGTGAGGAACATTTACCCATGAATTACGGATTGTCACAAATCCTCATCAGCTTCACTGACTTTCTTTGGGGTTGCAGATCGCTCATCCTTAACCTATTTGGCCTCAATGTAACTGCAGAACCATCAATGCCATTGACCGTTGACTGACCCTTGCAATGACTCATGGCCTTCAACCCAACAGTATGCGTACTGAAGACAGACCCAAAATACTGGAGCAGCTCAGCGGGACAGGCAGCATCTCCGGAGAAAAGGAAATGCTGTTCCTCCAATTTTAAATGTTCTTACTTATGGAAACGTATTAAATTATAAAAGGACTGGACAAGCTCGATGCAGGGAAAATGTTCCCAGTGTTGGGCGAGTCCAGAACCAGGGGCCACACAGTCTAAGAATAAAGGGGGGGCCATTTAAAACTGAGATGAGATTTTAAAAAAAAACCTTTCCCCAAGAGAGTTGTGAATTTGTGGAATTTGGGGTTCTGGAAGATAGCGGAGTCAGCGGATATGGGGAGAAGGCAGGAATGATTGGGGATGATCAGCAATGATCACATTAAATGGCGGTGCTGGCTCGAAATGCCGAATGGCCTACTCCTGCACCTATTGTCTATTGACCAGCTCGCCCCCCTCTATGTCCCCGGGGGAAACACTTCCTGCAGCTGATCTTGCAGGCATTGGAGACAACACCCCTCTCCCTCTCCCACCGGCCCACTCCTCACGCCCGTCATCACCAGCGACCCCCCTCCTCTGGTTTTCAAGGCTGGTCTCGGTGGCTCCGACCTCCCCTCCCCCCCCACACATGCCGCAGCCCACCGGGTCTTTCTTGGCAGATGTAGGCGAGGATTGAAGTTGATGTACAGGCTGATAGGAAGACGCTTGTCGATGTTTAAACTCCCCAAGCCCACAGGAGAGGCATCTGGCTCTTATTAAACTCCATAAACTGCACCAGAGAAAGTCCTTACTCCATCCCTGGCGGATGGTTTTATTAGGTTGAGATACTCTTTCACAAGTATCACATTTCACCGATACTTTTCCCTGTTGCAATATTTTACTCATCCCTGGAGAGTCACACAAGCGCAAGAAATCACAGAATGTTATTCTTCTCGTCCAGCTGGTATCTTGGCTTACACGGGGAACATGGTCGAGGCCTGAATATTCCGTTTAGTTTCTTTTCCGTTCAGTCGGGCGGCTGTTACTAACATTCGGAAAAATTTGCCCTTTTCAGTCTAAATATAAACCTTCGTCGGGTAACAAATCAGTTTTTAGCCTCGACATATAGCACAACCATTTGGTATTTTATTTAATTCACATGTTCAATCAATAACGTTTTATTATTAATGTTTTATGTGTCATTCCTAACTCATCACTGTAAGCCATGTTGTCACTTGCGGGCGGAGCACCAAGGCAAATTCCTTGTATGTGAATACTTGGCAAATAAACTTATCACATAAACATAAACTCATAAAGAAAGCACATCCATGTGCAAAGTCTGAACTTACTAAAGTTCATTCCATTTATCCCCTCCTGTACTTGGGTTTTCATTGCTAACACAATCTTTTCCAATTGAAATAACAAATATTAAAATATATTCATAATCATAACAAAATATCCTTCTCTCTCTTCCCCCCCCCCCCCCCACCCGCTCCGATATCTCCCCTCCCCCTCCGCATACATTCCCATCCTCCAGCTTCACAATTTTCAACTCTTCCAAGTCTGTCTCGCACCTTCTGCTTTTATCTCTGGCCTTTACATAGATGCAGAGAAAATCGGTGCAGGAGTAGGCCATTCGGCCCTTCGAGCCAGCACCGCCATTCACAGTGATCATGGCTGATCATCCACAATCAGTACCCCGTTCCTGCCTCCTCCCCATACCCCTTTATTCCGCTAGCCCAAAGAGCTCTATCTAACTCCCTCTTGAAAGCATCCAGTGAATCGGCCTCCACTGCCTTCCGAGGCAGAGAATTCCACAGATTCACATCTGTGTGAAAAAGTTTTTTACTCTATGGAGAGAAGGAATAGGTCTCGACCCAAAACGTCACTCCATAGATGCTGCCTCACCCGCTGAGTTTCTCCAGCATTTTTGTCTACCTTCGATTTTACAGAAGCCAATTCACAGACAAACCTGTACATCTTTGGAGTGTGGGAGGAAACCGGAGCACCCGGAGAAAACCCACGCAGGTCACGGGGAGAACGTACAAACTCTGTACAGACGGCACCCGTAGTCAGGATCGAACCCGGGTCTCTGGCGCTGTGAGGCAGCAACTCTACCGCTGCGCCACCGTGCCGCCCGTATTTTCCCACAGGAGGGAATATTCTCTTGTCCACATTGACAAAACCTCTTAGGGTTTTATAAGTTTCAGTTTAGTTTGCTCTCATTCTTCTGGATTTCAATGCGTACAAGCCTAGCCTAGGCTGCCAAACCTTGCCTCATAAAACAACCCACCCATTGCAAGTATTCTATTAAACAGCTTCCAGTGCACTAAATAACAGCACAGTCTATTGCAGATGTGGTCTCACCAATGCAGTATGTTCCTGATGCATATCCTCATTAGGGTTGCCAACTGTGCAGTGTTAGCCAGGACATCCCGTATATTGGGCTAAATTGGTTTGCCCCATACGGGACTACCCTTGTCCCGTATTTGACTGCTGCTACTCGGGTCGAGGGGACTGTCGGATCAGAGCACCGCGTCCAGCCCCGCCTCACCCGTCCCGACGTAGTGCATCCCATGGAGTGCAGCAGCAGCACCTCGCCCGTGGGACTGTTGGTCGGAAGCACGATCAGCCGTCCGGCCCTCGGACCTTCGCTTACCGCCGACACCACCACCCGGGCCAAAACTCCGCAGCTGGCCCCCCGGCTGGGCTTTGTGTGCAGTCCAGCACCCGGGGCCAACTCATCATACACCCAGCCACGGCAGAGTAGGACAACGAATTGCCGTCGGGAATACGTCCCATATTTTGACCTTTTGTCCCTTATTTGGGAGTGAGTAAGTTGGCGACCCTAATCCTCACTATTCTTGCATTCTGTTCCCTTAGCAACAAGCAGCGATGTTTTGTTCCCATTCCTAATTACTCACACTACATGCATACTTAGTTTAGTTTGGAGATACAGAGCAGAAACATGCCCTTCTCTCCACCGAGTCCACTGCTCACTAGCAGTGTCCGACTCATACCAGGGATTATTTGCAATTTTTAACCAGTCAATTAACCTACAAACCTGCATGTCTTTGGAGTCTGGGTGGAAACCGGAGCTCCCGGAGAAAACCCACACAGGGCACAGGGAGAACATGCAAACTCCATACAGACAGCACCCGTAGTAAGGATCGAACCCAGGACTCTGGCGCTGTGAGGCAGCAACTCTACCGCTGCGCTACTGTGGAACCCCAAGCACTTTGTGGTCATGTTATGTAAACAAGCCCCATGCACTTCCTTGTTTCCAAGGATTTCATTCTTCTGTTGCCGGCAAGAACAGGAAGGCAGAATATTATCTGAATGGTGTCAGATTAGGAAAAGACGAGGTGCAACGAGACCTGGGTGTGCTTGTACATCAGTCACTGAAAGTAAGCATGCAGGTACAGCAGGCAGTGAAGAAAGCAAATGGCATGTTGGCCTTCATTGCAAGACAATTTGAGTTTAAGAGCAAGGAGGTCCTACTGCAGTAGGTACACAAAAATGCTGGAGAAACTCAGCGGGTGCAGCAGCATCTATGGAGCGAAGGAAATAGGCAACGTTTCGGGCCGAAACCCTTCTTCAGACTGATGGGGGGTGGCGGGGAGAGTGAAGGAAACAGGAGGAGGAGGAGGAGGAGCCCAAGGGCTGAGGGATGGGAGGAGCATTTCGTTGTCTCTGAGGAGACAATTAAAATTGAATCTGAATCTGAGACAGCTTGAGGGCTAAGGAAGGGGAGGAGACAGCAAGGGCTAACAAAATTGGGAGAATTCAATGTTCATGCCCGCCGGATGCAGGCTCCCCAAGCGGAATATGAGGTGCTGTTCCTCCAATTTCCGGTGTTGCTCACTCTGGCCATGGAGGAGACCCAGGACAGAGGGGTCGGACGGGGAATGGGACGAGGAGTTGAAGTGCTACTACTGCAGTAGTACTGGACCCTGGTGATTGTGTCCAAGTTTGGTCTCCTAATTTGAGGAAGGACATTATTGCTATTGTGGGAGTGCAGCGTAGGTTCCCGAAGCGTCACCCATTCCTTCGCTCCATAGATGCTGCCTCACCCGCTGAGTTTCTCCAGCATTTTTGCCTACCTTAAAGACTCTGGAGTTGGTCGTCCGAGCAGGCGGGTTCGTCCAACTAGGGCGGCGGAAAAGCGTTGACACGTTATGTGTCGACTTTGTGGCTGAGAGTCAACTGGAAGCAGATGGTGACTGAGTCGACTGCCAGGAACACACTGGGTACAATGAACAGCAGAAAGTAGGTAGGTCCAACGGGCTTCTTGTGGGAATTGTAGATGGGGGAAGAAGGGGGGAGGGGAGACAGAGGGGGACACAGTGAAAGAAAGCCTAAGGCCAAGTCTACAAGAACAATGAAACCCAGCCATTGTGGTCCCCTTGAGGACAGTGTTACTCCCCTGCCCAGACCCCCAGGTACCATCAGCAGTCAGACCTCATTAACATCAGGATCCAGTCCATAGACTTACAGAAGGAACTCTCTTTCTCGGCTGCCAACCAACATACAATAGACAATAGGTGCAGGAGTAGGCCATTCGGCCCTTCGAGCCAGCACCGCCATTCAATGCGATTCATGGCTGATCATCCCCAATCAGTACCCCGTTCCTGCCCCCTCCCCATATCTGTCGTGCCGCTGCCGATTGGAACGCCTGTTGATGTTTAGTAGAGTGTTAATTTGTTCATGATATATGTATTTTTATTTCTATTTATTTTTAATGCACACTGAATGGACACTGGTTGAGCAACGTTTTTTTGTTTCCTCTGGGTATGTGAATACTCAGGAAATGACAATAAAGATATACAATACAACAATATCCCCTGACTCCACTATCCTTAAGAGCCCTATCCAGTTCTCTCTTGAAAGCATCCAGAGAACCCGCCTCCACCGCCCTCTGAGACGGAGAATTCCACAGACTCACAACTCTATGTGTGAAAAAGTGTTTCCTCATCTCCGTTCTAAATGGTTTACTCCTTATTCTTAAACTGTGGCCCCTGGTTCTGGACATCCCCCAACACCGGGAACATGTTTCCTGCCTCTAGCATGTCCAAACCCTTAATAATTTTACATGTTTCAATAAGATCCCCCCCTCACCTTCTAAATTCCAGAGAACAAGTTTCAGAAGTGCCTTCTAGCGTGTCCAAAGCTTCCAGTGGAAGTGGTGGAGGCCATTGGTATCATTTAAAAATAAATTGGATAGGCATATGGATTTGGGGGTTATGGTATGAGTGCAGGCAGGTGGGGACTAAGGGGAAAAAAAAAATTGTTCCCCCCCCGAGATGGCCTCATCCTTATAAATTCCATATGGTATACAAGCCCAGCCGCCCAATTCTATCAACATATGACAGTCCCGCCATCCCGGGAATTAACCTGGTGAACCTACGCTGCACTCCCTCAATAGCCAGATATGATTACAATCGAGCCATTACAGAGCACAGGAATAATGTTGAGTGCAAGGCAGTAAAGAGAAATAGACAGGACATGTTGAGAGGGATATGGGCCAAACGTGGGCAGGTGGGACCTGCTCAGATGGGGCATCTCAGTTGGCATGGACAAGCTGGGCGGAAGGGCCTGTTTCCCTGCAGTGTGATTCTTCAGCTGACAACATGCCTGTTTATAAGCTGATGTTCATCTGAAGGGCAGGTTACTGCAACTCTGGATGCAGAGCCACTGTTGGAGTATTTTCCTACAGTAATATGGCCTCGTTGGCCATTCAGATGTCAGAAGCTGTTCCACGGACCGACTGTGAGAAGAGACCAGTGCCTGGGCCGGTGGCTCTCTTCCGCAGCTCAGCAGAGCCACACTCGTTGAAGTTTTGGAAAGTTTGGGAGTTTAACTGGTCGTCTTTGACAGATCTTTCAGTGAGGATTAAGACAACATTGTGGAAAATGGAACATTTCCTGTCAGCAGTGCAAGTAAACATGCCTGCCAGACATAATGCAGCGTCGAATATTATCAGGCACCAAGAATGTTTCATTAATGCTTTTCAGCTTAGTTTAATTTAGAGACACAGTGCGTTAACTGGCCCTTCAGCCCACCGGGTCCACGGCGAACAATTTTCTTTGTACGCTCCAAGTTCTTTACCAAGTCAATTAACCTCCAAAACTGTGTGGAAGGAAGCCAAAGATCTGGTGAATCTCTGGAACTCTCTGCCACAGAGGGTAGTCGAGGCCACAGTTCATTGGCTATATTTAAGAGGGAGTTAGATGTGGCCCTTGTGGCCAAGGGGATCAGAGGGTATGGAGAGAAGGCCGGTACGGGATACTGAGTTGGATGATCAGCCATGATCATATTGAATGGCGGTGCAGGCTCGAAGGGCGGAATGGCCTACTCCTGCACCTAATTTCTATGTTTCTATGATCTCAGGGGAAAACCCACGCAGGTCAAGGGAAGAAGGTACAGACTTGCACAGGCAAGCACCCGTGGTCAGGATCGAACCCGGGTCTCTGGCGCTGTGGGGCGGCAACTCTACCACTGCGCCACCCATTGAAGATGAATTGGCAACTTACTCGATCATTTGTTTTGTTTAAGAAGGAACTGCAGATGCTGGAAAAATCGAAGGTAGACAGAAATGCTGGGGAAACTCAGCGGGTGAGGCAGCATCTATGGAGCGAAGGAATATGTGATTTTTCGGGTTGAAACTCTTCTCCAGACTGATGTGGGGTGGGGGGGTGGGGGCAGGAAGAAGAAAAGAAGAAGTGGAGACAGTGGGCTGTGGGAGAGCTGGGAAGGGGAGGGGAATGAGGGAGAAAGCAGGGACTACCTGAAATTGGTGAAGTCAATGTTCATACTGCTGGGGTGCAAACTACCCAAGCGAAATATGAGATGCTGCTCCACCAAGTTCTTTCTTAAATACTTGATCATTTGTTTTAGCTTCTTTGGAAGATCTTCTGCTGGCATGAAAAATTGATCGGAATATTTCAACCAGCCGGGGTAATTCCAGATGATTTATCACCCCTCGTTTCCTTTTAATTCCTTCCATGCAATGTCCATTTTTCCTGGATCATCATCAAAGCCCAGAGCACATCTCCATAGCACCTGGTGTTCCAGCCAAATACTTCCCATTCTCTCCATGACAGCGTTTCTGTTCTTTGTAACATTTGATGCACGTCCAGAATAACATTCTGCTATGTGCAGGAAGGAACCTACGATGAGCACTGGGCCTGTACTCGCTGGAGTTTAGAAGAATGAGGGGGGACCTCATTGAAACGTACAGAATAGTGAAAGGCTTGGATAGAGTGGATGTGGGGAGGATGTTTCCACTAGTGGGAGAGTCTAGGACCAGAGGTCACAGCCTCAGAATTAAAGGGCGTTCTTCTAGGAAGGAGATAAGGAGGAATTTCTCCAGGGAATCTGTGGAATTCTTTGCCACAGAAGACAGCGGAGGCCAAGTCAGTGGATATTTTTAAGGCGGAGATACATAGATTCTTGATTAGTGCGGGTGTCAGGGGTTATAGGGAGAAGGCAGGAGAATGGGGTTAGGAGGGAGAGATAGAACAGCCACGGTTGAATGGGGGAGTAGTCTTGATGGGCCGAGTGGCCTGATTCTGTTTCTATCACTTATTACCTTATTTACACCAAAGATAAACACAAAAAGCTGGAGTAACTAAGTGGGTCAGGCAGCATCTTTGGAGAAAAGGAATAGGTGACATTTTGGGTCGAGACCCTTCATCAGATTGAGAGTCAGGGGGGGAGGGAATCTAGAGGTATGGGAAGGTATTGAACAAAGCCGAGCCTGCATCAAATGACACAGGAAAGGTGGAGCCCACAATGGTCCATTGTTGGCTGGGGACAAGGTGATAATGAAGGAATACAAATGGTCAAAATTAGCAGAAGGACTAGGGTCAAGGAAAGAGCTTGTGGCCCTGCTCCCACCAATCTTTCCACCACTGTGCACAAGAAGGGACAAGACAGACGCCATTGTGTGCAGATGCTGAGAAGTGTGTTCACCTCTGGCAGAACAAGTTCTAACCTTGTGTGTGGACTCGATAAGAAGCAGCAGCAGAAGGACTGGGGTTATCAGCTTGGCCCCAGCCAGCAAGGGCCTGTTTCCACACTGGACGACTCTATGACACAATTGAATGCACAGACATCTAGAGTTTCGGCACAATTTTGATTTTAGACATATTTTTTTCTGAATAAAATTAGGGAAATGCAGGAGTAGCCATTCGGCCCTTCGAGCCTGCACCGCCATTCAATATGGTCATAGCTGATCATCCAACTAAGTATCCCGTACCTGCCTTTTCACCTCCATACCCCCCAAACCCCCTAAGCCACAAGGGCCACATCTAACTCCCTCTTAAATATAGCCAATGAACAATCTGGGCCTCAACTACCCTCTGGATGGCAGAGAGTGTCCAGAGATTCACCACATCTCTGTGTGAAAAAGTAGTTCTTCTCATCTCGGTTTCAATGTGATTTCCCTGATCATCCCGCTATCCTTAAGCTGTGATCCCTTGTCCTGGACTTCCCTAACATCGGGAACAATCTTCCTGCATCTAGCCTGTCCAACCCCTTAAGAATTTTGTAAGTTTCTATAAGGTCCCCTCTCAATCTTCTAAATTCTAGAGAGTATAAACCAAGTCTATCCAGTCTTTCTTCATAAGACAGTCCTGACATCCCAGGAATCAGTCTGGTGTGTCCAAACCCTTAATAATCTTATATTTTTCAATGAGATCTCCTCTCATCCTTCTAAACTCCAGAGTGTACAAGCCCAGCTGCTCCATTCTCTCAGCGTATGACAGTCCCGCCAACCCGGGAATTAACATTGTAATTCGGAACCTTGGAATTAACCATTATGATCGATGGCCAGCATGGACTAGGTGGGCTGAAGGGCCTGTTTCCATGCTGTATCTCTAAACTAAACTAAACGTCTATGGTACCAATCATTATATGTTGACACCAGTCTCATGTAGACAGATGAATGAGACACACACAATCTATTAATCTGTGGCTAGGTAATGATTTGTGCATATCCAGGCCACATCTTACAGGACATAATATTGAGCTGCTGGTAATGGATTATCTCTTTGCAGCTTATGACTGGGCTACTATTTTTAAAAAGCATACAATGCAAACACATCTCACAACTCAATTTTACGCTGACATACATTGAAAAGGCTGGAGAACGGGGACAAGAGGGAAAAATAGATCAGCCATGATGGGACGGCACAGCAGACTCGATGGGCCGAATGGCCAAAATCCGCTCCTATGTCTTGTGAACTTACGAAAAATTCTTCCCGACAAAAAGGGGCATTCTAAACATTCCACCCTAAACATTTTCACTTTGGAGTCCAATATTAAGGGGTCCTGCAAGAAATATCGCCAGCTTAAATCTCCCTGAAGTCTTTAAAAGTTTGTTAACTGGCACCACATGTGCAGAAAGATTTGCAGCAGTTTCTAATTGTCTGCTTATCTAGCGATGAGCTTTAAAGCTTTCGATGTTGTCCCTAAACTATTATTCTGACAAACTGAGTCATGGTGCGTTAAGCATTTGGCAGCGTTTCAAATATATGTTAACATCGCAACTCTGATCTGGGAAAAAAATTGCGGGTTTGCGTTTGATGAGTGTTTGACAGCACTGGGCCTGTACTCGCTGGAGTTTAGAAGGTTGAGGAGGGGACCTCATTGAAACTCACAGAATAATGAAAGGCCTGGATAGAGTGGATGCGGAAATGATGTTTCCACGGGTGGGAGAGTCTAGGAGCAGAAGTCATAGCCTCAGAATTAAAGAGCGCTCTTTTGGAAAGGAAGGTAGACAAAAGTGCTGGAGAAACTCAGCGGTTGAGGCAGCATCTCTGGAGAGAAGGAATGGGTGACGTTTCGGGTCGAGACCCTCCTTCAGACAATATATTGATGGCTCCAGCTTCAGCTTTTTCACGATGGGATATCACTTACGAACAATTGACAAATATTTGTCACAATTAACAGTGAGAATGTAATTATTTTGCTGCATTACATCCATGGAACTAGAAATGTGGCACAAAGTGCTGGGGCAACTCAGCAGGTCAAGGAGCATCTCTGGGGGACATGGTTGGGTGACGTTTCAAGTCGGGACCCTCTTTCAGAACCTACCCATGTCCTCCAGAGATCCTGCCTGACCCTCTGGGTTACTCCAGCACTTTATGTTCAGCTCAATATTACAGCATCTGCAGTTCCTCGTGTCCCCATTGGACTCTTTGCTTCCCCCAATAATGGTTTTTCCTCATTCAAAGTATGTTCCATTTACTAACGCTGTTATTTTCCTTTGCGACACTGCAGATGTGCCACGGTATAAACAGGTGGCACGGTGGCGCAGCGGTAGAGTTGCTGCCTTACAGCGCCATAGACCCAGGTTCGATCCCGACTATGGGTGCCGTCTGCACGGAGTTTGTACGTTCTTCCCGTGACCTGCGTGGGTTTTCTCCAAGATCTTCGGTTTCCTCCCACACTCCAAAGACGTACAAGTTTGTAGGTTAATTGGCTGGGTGTGAATCTAAATTGTCCCTAGTGTGTGTAGGATGGTGTTAATGTGCGGGGATCGCTGGTCGGTGGGGCATAGGTGGTCACGTATTAGCCGAGACATCCCGTACATCCCATATACATCCGGCCCCGCCTCACCCGTCCTGACGTAGTGCAGCCCATGGAGTGCAGCAGCAGCACCTCGCCTGTGGCCCCGTAGGTCGGCAGCCTGGCCAGCTGTCCGAACTTCGGACCTTCGCTTACCGTCGACACCACCACCCTGCCCTGCCTTCTCACGGCCGATCATCGGTTCACGAGTTGGACGGGGCGCCGGACTTTACGCGCGATGTCGCGCGGCCCGGGCCAAAACTCCTCAGCTGGCCCGCCGGCTGGGCTTTGTGTGCAGTCCAGCACCCGGGGCCAACTCATCATTCACCCAGACACGGCCGAGTCGGTCAACGAATTGCCGTGGGGAATTTGTCCCGTATTTTGACCTTTTGTCCCTTATTTGGGAGTGGGAAAGCTGGCAACCCAAGGCGTAGGGCCTTTACCTCGCTGCATCTCTAAACTAAGTGAAAAATACCAGACTGAGAGGCAATTTTGCACGTGCATCCTCCAAGTTAAACTTCCTGCCTCTCTTGTTCTCGAAGATAAAAATGGCAGGTTTCCAAAAGCAGAAGTCTTTTTTGAATTAAGGGTGCTACAGTGGTGCAGCTGGTAAAGCCGCTGCCGCACAGCGCCAGAGACCCGGGTTTGATCCCGACCTCTGGTGCTGCCTGTGTGGAGTTTGCACGTACTCCCTGCGACCACGTGGGTTTCCTCCGGGTGCCCCTGTTTCCTCCCTCATCCCCAAAGACGTGCGGGTTTGTAGGTGAATTTGCCCTCTGTAAACCATCTCTAGCGTGTAGGGAGCGGATGAGAAAACAGGAGGACATTGAACTGGTGTGAAAGGGCGATTGATGGCCGGCGTGGACACTCTGGGCCTCGGGCCCTGTTTCCATGCTGCATCTCCAACACCAAACCAAAACCAGATGGTTTTTAATCCTTTTTACCAAGAACGGCTTGGCATAACACAGCAACAACATTTACTAGAAAATATGTGCAAAGTGCCCACCATTCCAGTAGGCAAACAGCACCCAGCTGCATGACCACGCTGATAAAACTACCCACCACACTGGAATACAGGCAAAATAATAATAATAATAATAATAATATCTTTTATTGTCATTGCACATAGGTGCAACGAGATTTGGTGTGCAGCTTCCATCCGACATCATAACTTAAACAACTAATAACATTTAGATACCCCGAGAATCATGATTTATATATTTTTTAAAAGAACAGTAAAACAGTCTAAAGAGCAAATATGTCGGTGCTGGTTCGATGTGAGTGAACGCAGTTCCTGGGGGTGGAGGGCACTCAGCAGGCCCAGTTCAGAGCAGCGATAGCTCTGGGGATGAAGCTGTTCCCGAGTCCTGGAGGTGTGGTCGTAGAAGGCCTTGTAACGTCTGTCGGAAGGTAGGAGTTGGAACAGACTATTACAAGGGTGTGAGGAGTAACTGTGAGGGTGCGAGGAAAAGTAACTGTATCCATTCAGACCAGTATAGTTTATTGTCAGGGGCATCGAGGTACAGTGAAAAGCTTCTTGTTGCGTCAGCAGAAAGACCAGTCAGCAGAAAGACAGTACATGATTACAAGCAATCCATTTACAGTGTACAGATAGATGATAAGGGAATAAATAAGGTGGAGAAACTCAGCGGGTGCAGCAGCATCTATGGAGCGAAGGAAATAGGCAACGTTTCGGGCCGAAACCCTTCTTCAGACTGAAGAAGGATTTCGGCCCGAAACGTTGCCTATTTCCTTCGCTCCATAGATGCTGCTGCACCCGCTGAGTTTCTCCAACTTTTTTGTGTAACCTTCGATTCTCCAGCATCTGCAGTTCCCTCTTAAACACAGGGAATAAATAACGTTTAGTGCAAGGTAAAGCCAGCAAAGTCCGGTCATGGATAGTCCGAGGGTCACCAAAGAGGTAGATAGTAGTTCAGCATGTTCAGTAGTGCAGCATATCCAAAGCACAGATCTATCGGCCTGTCCCACTTACGCGATGTTTATCGGCGACTGCCGGCACCCGTCATAGTCGCAGCAGGTGGCCGAAAATCTTCAACATGTTGAAAATCCAGCGGTGACCAGATAAAGGTACGACTCTTTGGGCGACTACTCATGACCATACAGGCGTCACACGGCGACATGTCGTAACTTTTTCTGGTCAACTATGATGGGTCCGGCAAGTGGTGTAAGTGGGACAGGCATTCCATACTCAGGTAGATCTGCAGCACATTGCTGACATTATTACTTCAGATGTCTTTAATTTTCATTTATAGTCTTTTTAGCTCTACATATATATGGCACCTTCATCCTTGCTTCACTAAAGATCATTCTAAACACAGAGAGTGGTGAATCTCTGGAACTCTCTGCCACAGAGGGTAGTTGAGGCCAGTTCATTGGCTCTATTTAAGAGGGAGTTAGATGTGGCCCTTGTGGCTAAGGGGATCAGGGAGTATGGAGAGAAGGCAGGTACGGGATACGGAGTTGGATGATCAGCCATGATCATATTGAATGGCGGTGCAGGCTCGAAGGACCGAATGGCCTACTCCTGCACCTAATTTCTATGTTTCTATGTTTCTATGTTTCTAAACCTTTCCTATACTGTACCTGTCCAAATGTCTTTTACTTTTGTGCTCTGGTCTCCTCCCATATAGACAATAGACAATATGTGCAGGAGTAGGCCATTCGGCCCTTCGAGCCAGCACCGCCATTCAATGTGATCATGGCTGATCATCCCCAATTCCTGCCTTTTCCCCCATATCCCCCGACTCCGCTATCTTTAAGAGCTCCATCGAACTCTCTCGTGAAAGCATCCAGAAAACCGGCCTCCACCGCCCTCTGAAGCAGTGAATTCCACAGACTCACAACTCTCTGTGTGAAAAAGTGTTTCCTCAGCTCGATTCTAAATGGCTTACCTCTTATTCTTAAACTGTGGCCCCTGGTTCTCGACTCCCCCAACATCGGGAACATGCCTCTAGCTGTCCAAACCCTTAATAATCTTAAGTTTCAATAAGATCCCCTCTCATCCTAAATTCCAGAGTGTACAAGCCCAGTCGCTCCATTCTCTCAGCATATGACAGTCCCGCCATCCCGGGAATTAACCTTGTGAACCCACGCTGCACTCCCTCAATAGCAAGAATGTCCTTTGAACCTGGAGGTCACGGTTCTTAGGCTCAGATTTAGACATTAGTTGAGTTTAGATTAGAGATACAGCACGGAAACGGGCCCCGCTGAGTTTGCGCCGACCAGTGATCCCTGCGCGCTAACTGCGCACTATCCGACACGCACTTGGGACAATGTTCAATGTTACCAAAGCCAATTAGCCGACAAACCTGGACATCTTTGGCGTTTGGGAGGAAACCGGAGAAAACCCACGCAGATCACGGTGGGGACCGTACAAACTCCGTACAGACCGTGCCCAGAGCTGGGATCGAACCCGGGACTCTACCGAACTCTACTGCTGCACCATCGTGCTGCCCACAGACATGTTGAGGAATGTTTACACACGTGCAGTTTGTGTAATCGCAGTGTGAAGAATGAATGATCATTAACCAGTGAGGAGCCACTGAGACAATCCGTGCAGTGACTTAAATGAACGCGTTTATAAAAAGGCTTTGTAATAGATATCCTGCCGCTGCCCAATAACAACATTGTCTTTAGAAAAGATGCAGTTCAGGCTGAATAGTCTCACGGCCAATATACAGGTGACAATTTTCTTGGAAAAGCACAGGAACTAAATATACCCATTCCTCCATTCTCTGCTGTTCTATTCTCAGTAATTGTGTTTTTGCAGCTGATGTCTGTACGTATCCAACTAACTTAGGTTTTCCAGCTTTGGAATTGGCAAAGGTCCAGGCTACAAAGGAAAGGTTGAAGTCTGACACATAAAAGCTGAAAGGAGGGATCACCGTCAGGAAAAGTACTTAACATTTCCAACATTGGGAATCTGAAACATTCTGCCCTCGTGTTTATTTTCTCGTCTGCGCTACCCGATGTTCTCATGCACGGTGCGATCCCCTTGAACAATCCCTTTCACGTAATCGCGATGGACGCGCCAACACCAGCAAGCCAATGCCAACCAGAACAAAACCAACGTCTCGAAACATTCCAATAAAGGAATACTCCTTCAAATAAACGCCCATGTATAATTCATCAAGAGTCACAGACAGGGCTGTCGTAATGCATGGGTACGCTGGGCCGTTGCCCAGGGCCCCACTAGCATAGGGACCCCACGCTAATCTATGTATCGTGGAATGTTATCGTGGAGCATGAAAACGGAGATGAACATCGTAAGTGCATGAGAGCATGACAACTTTTTCACACAGAGAGTGGCGAGTCTGTGGAATTCTCTGCTTCAGAGGGCGGTGGAGGCCGGTTCTCTGGATGCTTTCAAGAGAGAGCTAGATAGGGCTCTTAAAAATAGCGGAGTCAGGGGATATGGGGAGAAGGCAGGAACGGGGTACTGATTGGGGATGATCAGCCATGATCACATTGAATGGCGGTGCTGGCTCGAAGGGTCAAATGGCCTACTCCTGCACCTATTGTCTATTGGCATATTTGATTCGGCATAAAGACTGTAGGGGCCCCAGTGCACTGCTTTGCCCGGGGGTCTATAATGCTGTTACAACAGCCTGGGTCACAGTGTGATACAGCGTGGAAACAGGCCATTCGGCCCAACTTGTCCGCACTGGCCAACATATCCCGGCTACACCTGGTCCATGCCCCTCCAAACCCGTCCTATCCATTTGAGTCGTGTTTGTCCTGTCGAGAGTGTTTAATTGTTAATTGTACATACAACGGATAAATGAAATTCTTATTTGTTGCAGCATAACAGATGGCCTCAGATAATAATAACATATAGAGGGGAAGAAAGAGGTTTTGGGAGAAGAAAGGGGAGGGGCATGTTGTTAGAGGTTACCTAAAACTGGAATTCTACAATTCAATGTTCATACCATTGGGTTACAAGTTGCCCAAGCGAAATACGAGGTGTTGTTCCTCCAGTTTGCGCTGGGCCTCACTCTGGTAATGGAGGAGGCCCAGGACAGAGAGGTCAGTGTGGGAATGGGAAGGAGAGTTAAAGTGATTAGCAACCGGGAGATCCAGCAGGCCGTCGGTGAACCAGTCGCATGGTCGATGCTTGGAAACTCAAATTTCACTGTACCTTAATTGGCACATGTGGCAATTAAATTGAATCTTGAACTCACTGATATTGAATAGAAGTTTGGCAAAAGCACTGTATACCCTTTATCCTGTATCTGTACACTGTGGACGGCTCGATTGTAACCATGTATTGCCTTTTCCTTGACTGGAGAGCACGCAACAAAATACTTTCACTGCACACAGAACAATAATAACCTAAGCTACATCGGCCAATGTTTTTACTCCAAATTTTCTGGTAATAATATTGTTAAAAAGGGAAAATGATTTGCTTTCCAGCACTTCAAAATCCAACTTCATATTATAGTATTTAAGAAGGAACTGCAGATGCTGGAGAATCGAAGGTTACACAAAAAAGCTGGAGAAACTGAGATACTGAGTTGGATGATCAGCCATGATCATATTGAATGGCGGTGCAGGCTCGAAGGGCCGAATGGCCTACTCCTGCACCTAATTTCTATGTTTCTAAACTCAGCGGGTGCAGCAGCATCTATGGAGCGAAGGAAATAGGCAACGTTTGGGGCCGAAACCCAAAGGAAACAGGCAACGTTTTGGGTCGAAACCCTTCGGGTTTCGGCCCGAAACGTTGCCTATTTCCTTCGCTCCATAGATGCTGCTGCTCCCGCTGAGTTTCTCCAGATTTTTTGTATAACCTTCATATTATAGTAGTAGGGCCCCCTCGGTCATGTTCATACAAGTACATCTTTTTTTTTTCCCCCCCACGGAGGCCCGCTGTGAGAAATGAATGCCACCTAGTTGGTGTAATAAATGTTGTAATCAGAAGTTGAGAGTATATACCCCCCCAGATACATTCGCAATTTGGGACAGAAAGTGTATATTTTAAGGTGAATAACAGCACAGAAGAGTGAACCAGTAGGCCCGTGGCTATTCATGTAAAAAACTCTATACCTGTATTTTCGTGCTGCAGATGGCTTCAATTATTGATTCCCATCCAAGGGACAAAATACAAAGGACAGTGGGAGGAGGGGTTTGAGGGGGGGGGGGGGTAAAAAGGAAAGGAAGATTCTAGAACTACGGCCTCTCAGCTGCGGCGTATCCGATGATGCGTTATAAAGTCTAGAGAATATCCAGCTCCACCACCGATTCTCCAGCACCATTGGCAGCACTTCCATGCATACCTCAATAATATCCTTAAATAGAACCCCAAATTTCCTGGGATTTGATGGTATCTCCCCAACAGCGCGCGAGCGTGGATACCGGTCCCACTGCGCACGTGTGGGGAGACGGCGTCATTTTGCGTCTCCGACGCCATTTTCAATCGTGAAGCGGCCGACGGGCCTCCCACAACGGCGCAGGCGCGGATGGTCGAATATATACACAACTTTCCCGCAAATCATCCCGCGGGCCGGATGCGGAAATGATTCCATTTCCCTAAAATTACCCGAAGACAGCCAGAATTTCCGGAATTTCGGGTAATTTCCTTCAAAGTGGAAACCCTGACCCTTGGCGCCAGAGCTGTTCTGGATTATCCGTTTTGCCGGATCAACAGAGGTCACGGTCCAACCTCTGGGGGAGGGGTGGAGAAAATTCAAGCACGCTCTCGTAATTCTGTCCGGATCAAAGAAGGTGCCGGATCACCAATTGCCGGTAAATTGGTGGTGGACTCGAACAGCACGAAAAAAACAAAATGGAAAGTGCTGGAGCAACTCGGTGGGTCAGGCAGCATCAGTGGAGAACATGACTGGGCAATGTTTCAGCTGGGGCCCACTTCCACAGGCCCAAATCGTCACTTATCCATATTCTCCAGATGATGCCCGACCTGCCGAGTTGCTCAGGGGCTTTGTGTGTCTTTTTTTTTGGTAAACTAGCGTCTGCAGTTCCTTGTGACTCCACTAAAAAGCAGCTCTTTGTTTTACCCATCTCGGTCCTTGCTACCATTAATGAATGAATGAGTGAATGAATGAATGAAGAGCAAATTTGATCATTGACAAAGCTACATTCAAACTGGATAAAGCCTCTCCCAGCAACACAAGGGACTTTCCAAATATCCACTCCTGGCAGAGCACACCAGGTTCATTGTTCGGTCAGCTGTGAGCGATGTGTAAGATTGCAAGCCAATAACACTGGCACAACTCTCACTGAGAAGTCAGCGACACACCGAGGATTCCCTGCAACTGTCCAATATGTTTCTTATCCTGAAGAGTCATCGAGTGATACAGAGTGGATACAGGCCCTTCAGCCCAACTTGCCCACACTGCCCAACATGTCCCAGCTACACTAGTCCCACCTGCCTGCATTTGGTCCATATCCCTCCAAACTTGTCCTATCCATGTATATTTATGTGTTATTATATTAACGGGACCTATAAGCTGCAGGACGGAAGGATTTCATTGTTCTGTAGTCAGTACATACAACAATTAAACATTAGGCTCTTGACACCAGTTCATTTTAAGGCTAAAATGTAAATTCTGCTGTTGGAGGAATGTGTTAGGCAGGTAACACAGTCTTGGGGGGGGGGGGGGGGGGGGGGGGGGGGGGGGGGGGGGGGGGGGGGGGGGGGGGGGGATAATGAGGATCATTTACAACTCTCAATTCAATGGCTCAATTGAATTGCAGGCATTCAATAAATAGACCAACAAGTTTGAAGAATTAGAATAGAGAATTGGAGACATGAGGAACTGCAGATGCTGCTTTACAAAAAACCTACAATGTGCTGGAGGAACATGGATAGGTGAAGTTTTAGATTGAGACTCTTCTTCAGATTGATTGTAGCTGGAAAACTGGTGGGTGGTGGGATAAAGCTCAGTGAGTGATAGCTAGATATACTATGTTCTCCAGAGATGCTGCTTGACCTGCTGAGTAATGCCAGCACTTGGGGTCCACAGACTCACCTGCCAAAACGCACCTGGCTATATTCAAGGCTGTGCCAGAATACACATACTCGGATTACACCTGCATCACTCACTCAATGCCAAAGTCAACATCCAGATTGCGAAGACATCACCATTTGGAAAGTTAAACCGTTAGCGAAGGGCTAACACTAAAGTGCTTAAAATCCACACACTGTCTAACTCTGCTCCATAGAAATGATTCATGGAAACCTTGCAGAAAATAGGAAGATCAAATGTTTCCACATGTGCTGCTTCCATGATGTGCTAAGATGGCATTGGTGCAATAGCTTATATATATTTTAGGCTAATATGCAATTTCTTAATGTATCTTTGTAATTCTTTGTACTGTTTGATGTGTATATGGACCTGTGTCTGAAATAAAGCTTTAATAATAATAATAATAATAATAATATCAATATGCAAACCGAAACGGGAGACAACACACACGTGGTCGCAGGGTGAACGTGCAAAAACCAAACAGTCAACACCCGAGAGTGATCAGGATCGAACCTGGGTCTCTGGTGCTGTGAGACAGCAGCTCTACCCGCTGCACCGCCCGATATATACGTATGTGTACACTAATCTGCTCTTATTTGAAGTCATAAATAATATCAACTGAGCATTATGTAGAATACACCAGAGATGTGTTTAAGAGAGAGTTAGATTTAGCTCCTAGGCCCAATGGAATCAAGGGATATGGGGAAAAAACAGGAATGGGGTCCTGATGTTGGATGATTAGCCACGACTTACAACATTCTTAAGGGGTTGGACAGGCTAGATTCAGGAAGATTGCTCCCGATGTTGGGGAAGTCCAGGACAAGGGGTCACAGCTTAAGGATAAGGGGGGAAATCCTTTAAAACCGAGATGAGAAGAACTTTTTTTCACACAGAGAGTGGTGAATCTCTGGAACTCTCTGCCACAGAGGGCAGTCGAGGCCACAGTTCATTGGCTATATTTAAGAGGAAGTTAGATGTGGCCCTTGTGGCTAAGGGGATCAGGGGGTATGGAGAGAAGGCGGGTACGGGATACTGAGTTGGATGATCCGCCATGATCATATTGAATGGCGGTGCAGGCTCGAAGGGCCGAATGGCCTACTCCTGCACCTAATTTCTATGTTTCTATGATCATATTGAATGGCGCTGCTGGCTCAAAGGGCCGAATGGCCTACTCCTGCACCTATATTCTATGTTTCTATGTTTCCACGAGTAATCAGCAAGAGTTTAAATCTGTCTATTACAAAGGCATGTGACACTATTGCTGTACAAAGAAAGTCGAAATATTCACAACAATGTATAATTTTCTCATTCCTGGCCCAAATTTCTCATCTCCTCTTCAAAAGGCACGGGTTGAAAAGCCTTTGGTGACCCGACGTTCAAATATTTTGCATGCTAGTGTAAAGAGACGGGCACATATAGTTCAGACGATCAATTATCCTTCAGATAACGAGACGTCTTTAACCCTCACTGTAGACTGGGCTTTGGTTAAATAAGTCGGGGACGAGGAGAATCTTTCACAAAGCCGTACGCTTTCAATATTGCGCGGAATTTCCCCACTAGAGCTCCTTGTGCAATAGAATGACAGCCACTGATTTATCTAAACTGTTACCCAGCCTGACGTGTGATCAGAAGTCAGACATAGGGGCCGTTTCTAATGTTATTGGCCTTCTCCACATCATTAGTGATCCCCCCCCCTCTCCCCCCCATCTGCCCATCCCCTTCATCCACCTGCTTAGGGTTTTTTTTAGTTTAGAGATACAGCGTGGAGGAAACAGGCCCTTCGGCCCACCGAGACCGTACCGACCAGCGATCCCCGCATACTAACGCAATCCTACACACACTAGGGACAATTTTACATTGTGAAACATTTACTACACCAAAGCCAATTAACCTACAAACATGTACGTCTTTGAAGTGTGGGAGGAAACAGAAGATTTTGGAGAAAACCCACGCAGGTCACGGGGAGAACGTGCAAACTCCGTACAGACAACCCCGGCAGTCGGAATCGAACCCGGGTCTCTGGCGCCCATTCTGGGTGAAGTCAAGATTCGATGGCCTCAACAGTTGGCCCGACATATCCCAAGGTGAATAGGAGGCACAAGCAACTGTAGATACTGGAATCTTGTGCAAAGTTGCTGGAAGAACTCAGCGGGCCAGGCAGCATCTGCGGAGGGAATGGACAGGTGACGTTTCGGGTCAGGGCCCTTCCTGAAATATCACCCGTCTATTCCCTCCAAAGATGCTGCTCGCTGCCCGATCCACAGAGTTCCTCCAGCACTTTATGGTTTATTTTTTAAAAGTGAATAGTTTAAAGGGTCAGATGGAATGCACTAAATGTTTGAGATGTTTCACCCGAAGTACTGAAGGAACAAAATAATTTCCACTAGTTATACTTTTCAGTCCTCTTTCTTCAATGCTTCCAGGGTTCTGAAGCAGGTTTCTTTCAGAAATCGATCCTGACTACGGGTGCTGTCTGTACAGAGTTTGTACCTTCTCCCCGTGACTACATGCATTTTCTCCGGGTGCTCCGGTTTCACTCCGAAGATGGACAGGTTTGTAGGTTAATTGGCTTTGGTAGAATTGTAAATTGTCCCTAGTGTGTGTAGGATAGAGTTATGGGCATGTCCCACTTGGGCGATTTTTTAGGTGACTACAGATTCAGATTCAATTTTAATTGTCATTGTCAGTGTACAGTACAGAGACAACAAAATGCATTTAGCATCTCCCTGGAGAGCGACATAGCAAACGATTTGAATAAATAATAATAAGTGTCCGGGGGGGGGGGGGGGGGGGGGGGTGATTGGCAGTCACCGAGGTACGTTGTTGAGTAGAGTGACAGCCGCCGGAAAGAAGCTGTTCCTCGACCTGCTGGTTCGGCAACGGAGAGACCTGTAGCGCCTCCCGGATGGTAGGAGGGTAAACAGTCCATGGTTGGGGTGAGAGCAGTCCTTGGCGATGCTGAGCGCCCTCTGCAGACAGCGCTTGCTTTGGACAGACTCAATGGAGGGGAGCGAGGAACCGGTGATGCGTTGGGCAATTTTCACCACCCTCTGCAATGCCTTCCGGTCGGAGACAGAGCAGTTGCCATACCATACCATACCATACAAGCTAGTACTTTGTCGC
Source organism: Leucoraja erinaceus (assembly GCF_028641065.1). NCBI lineage: Eukaryota > Metazoa > Chordata > Chondrichthyes > Rajiformes > Rajidae > Leucoraja > Leucoraja erinaceus. Next base: position 35,126,619 of record NC_073397.1, read on the forward strand.
CACATGTTCGCCAGTGGTCACCGGGAGTCGTCTCCTCAGTCGCGCAAAAAGTCGTAGCGTCTTTCTGCTCGCCGTTAAATTTTCAAGCTGTTGAAAATTTTTCGGCGGGAGTGGGTTTGACGCCAATGAGCGTAGCTCGACTTCTCCTGACGCAGGCGCTGTCGGAGGTCGTCGCTGGTTTTTCGGCGACCTTCTACGACTATGACAGTCTCCGGCAGTTGCCTAAAAAAAAAAATCGCCAAGTGGGACAGGCCCATTAGTCTGCGGGGTGACCACTGGTCAGCGTGGGATCGATGGGCCGAAGGGCCTGTTTCCACGCTGTATCTCTAAAGGCTAAATCTCTCAGCTCATTAATGAACCTGGGCCTGCACAAATCTAGAGGAAACTGCCAATGCTTCAGTTGAATAAAACACGAACCTGCAGACCCAGCGTGGATGGTTATGAACACACTCTGGAATGAGGCCAAACATTCTTACACCTGCTCACAATTTTAACAATCACTTATGATTCTAAATGTGACCAATCAACATGAAAAGCTGAATGAGGTGAAAATGCCCAACTACAAAATGTAATATATTTAATAAACCAAGGGCACAACACACACGAAGAACTGTTGTTGGCCTTGCAAGCACGGGCCCACCGAGTCCACGTCGACCAGCGATCACCCCGCACACTAACACACTGCTAACCATATAACCAGATAACAATTACAGCACGGAAACAGGCCATCTCTGCCCTACAAGTCCGTGCCGATAACAATTACAGCACGGAAACAGGCACTCATACCATAACCCTCCATTCCCTTCTCATCCATATGCCTATCCAATTTATTTTTAAATGATACCAATGAACCTGCCTCCACCACTTCCACTGGGAGCTCATTCCACACCGCTACCACTCTCTGCGTAAAGAAGTTCCCCCTCATATTACCCCTAAACTTCTGTCCCTTAATTCTGAAGTCATGTCCTCTTGTTTGAATCTTCCCTATTCTCAAAGGGAAAAGCTTGTCCACATCAACTCTGTCTATCCCTCTCATCATTTTAAAGACCTCTATCAGGTCCCCCCTTAACCTTCTGCGCTCCAGAGAATAAAGACCTAACTTATTCAACCTATCTCTGTAACTTAGTTGTTGAAACCCAGGCAACATTCTAGTAAATCTCCTCTGTACTCTCTCTATTTTGTTGACATCCTTCCTATAATTGGGCGACCAAAATTGTACACCGTACTCCAGATTTGGTCTCACCAATGCCTTGTACAATTTTAACATTACATCCCAGCTTCTATACTCAAGTATAGTCACAATGATCCCAAAGCTAATTAACCTGCAAACCGGTGGAAGGAAACCGAAGATCTCGGAGAAAACCCACGCAGGAATAACCGCGGTTTCAGGACGTTATCGGTGTATACATGGTGTTATAAAATAAAACTGGACTAAAATATAGTTAGATCATACATTATTTTTTGCAATATGTCCAGAAGGGCGATCAACTTACTATAACTATGACACACATCCGATTGATACAAATAAAATCAATTTCCCAGTAAAATGTCAGGACTCAAAAGCAACCTCACGATTTTCAGGAAAAGATACAATGCTACAGCAACCCATAACGCTTGTTAATAATGAAGTACAGAAAAACACATGAGCTAACGCCAAACATGATAAGCCAAAGGATTATTCAGGGCCTGCCCCACTTGGTGATTTTTGCAGCAACTGCCGGTGTCATATCGGTGTCGCCAAAAGATTTTGAACATTTCAAAATCCAGCGGCGGCGACAAAAAAAACTCCGTGCGTCAATACGTCATCGCTGTCTGTGGAGGGCGCTCAGCATCGCCAAGGACTGCTCTCACCCCAACCACAGACTGTTTACCCTCCTACCATCCGGGAGGCGCTACAGGTCTCTCCGTTGCCGAACCAGCAGGTCGAGGAACAGTTTCTTTCCGGCGGCTGTCACTCTACTCAACAACGTACCTCGGTGACTGCCAATCACCACCCCCCCCCCGGACACTTATTATTATTTATTCAAATCGTTTGCTATGTCGCTCTCCAGGGAGATGCTAAATGCATTTCGTTGTCTCTGTACTGTACACTGACAATGACAATTAAAATTGAATCTGAATCTGAATCATCATCATGCCGCGTATTTTTCGGTGACCTGATACGCCAGTCAATGATGCCGGCAGTCACGGATAAAAGTGGCCAAGTGGGACAGCCCCTTAAACAGAATTAAACCAAGACTGCAATTGATTGATTGATATTTAATCATCAGGACTACAAGAGACAGGGAGAGTCTTTGTTTGAATACAGTACAAGTATGCATGAGTCCACACGCACAGAATACTGACAACATTACATAGATATTCAATATAGTCTTTCTTCCTTTCCCCCCCCCCCCCCCCCCCCCCCCCCCCCCCCCCCCCCCCTCGCCTCGCCTCATTCTCGACAGCGGGCCCCTCTTTGATACAGAGCTAAACGCAAACAGAGAAAACATAGAAAAATAGGTGCAGGAGTAGGCCATTCGGCCCTTCGAGCCAGCACCAGCATTCAATCTGATCATGGCTGATCATCTAAAATCAGTACCCCGTTCCTGCTTTTTCCCCCATATCCCCCGACTCCTTTAGCCCCAAGAGCTACATCTAACTCTCTCTTCAAAGCACCCAGTGAATTGGTCTCCACTGCCTTCTGTGGCAGAGAATTCCACAGATTCACAACTTTCTGGGTGATTTTTCTTTTCCTCGTCTCAGTGCTCAGCGGGTCAGGTAACATCTCAGGAGAAAAGGGAGTGGCACGGTGGAGCAGCGGTAGAGTTGCTGCCTTACAGCGCGTGCAGCCCCAGAGACCCGGGTTCAATCCCGACTACGGGCGCTGTCTGTACAGAGTTTGTACGTTCTCCCCGTGACCTGCGTGGGTTTTTTCTCCGAGATCTTCGGTCTCCCCCCACACTCCAAAGACGTACAGGTTTGTAGGTTAATTGGCTCCGGTTTTGTATAATTGGTATAAGTGTAAATTGACCCTAGTGTGTGTTTGATAGTGTTAATGTGCTGGGATCGCTGGTCGGTGCGGACTTGGTGGGCCGAAGGGCCTGTTTCCGCGCTGTATCTCAAACTAAACGAAATGGCCTATCCCTTATTCTTAAACTGTAACCCCTGGTTCTGGACTCCCCCGACATCGGGAACATTTGTCCTGCATCTAGTCTGTCCAATCCTTTAAGAATTTTATATGTTTGTTTAAGATCCCCTCTCATCCTTCTAAATTCCAGTGAATACAAGCCCAGTCGACCCATTCTTTCATCGTACGTCAATCCCGCCATCCCGGGAATTAACCTGGTGAACCTACACTGCACCCCCTCGATAGCAAGAATGTCCTTCCTCAAATTAGGGGACCAAAATTGCACACAATACTCCAGGTGCGGTCTCACCAGGGCCCTGTATGGATGGAAGGATCCGTGAATGGCTCGAACAGGGGGTGATTAAAAGGAAAATTACTTTGCGTAGTTTTCGAGTCACAGTACGGAGTGCCAGCTGCAAATCCTCTGCTACACATGTGGTGGCCACATTTCCCAATTATTCAGCACCGTCCCATGGGATCAACACTTTATGCAACACCAATAGATTTTCTAGGAAAAAAATTTGACAGCATTTCTTGTCCCCCCATGGAACCTCCTAGATTCCTGCAACTTCACTGGGTTTGGGGAGGGGTCTGGGGAGAGAAGGCTGTTACGTAACTTAACAGAACTTGCAGCTTACCAACATGTCGACACAAATCGAGCACACAGATATCTCTGCTGCCGACAATCCCAGCAGCAGAGTATACAATTTACATCCCTCTCAATAACAAACTCATTCATCTTTTTTAAAATGGAGACGAGGAAACACTTTTTCTCACAGAGAGTTGTGAGTCTGTGGAATTCTCTGCCTCAGAGGGCGGTGGAGGTTCTCTGGATACTTTCAAGAGAGAGCTAGAGAGGGCTCTTAAAGGTAGCGGAGTCAGGGGATATGGGGAGAAGGCAGGAACGGGGTATTGATTGATTGGGTGCTGGCTCAATAGACAATAGGTGCAGGAGGAGGCCATTCGGCCCTTCGAGCCAGCACCGCCATTCAATGTGAGCATGGCTGATCATCCCCAATCAGTACCCCGTTCCTGCCTTCTCCCCACATCCCCTGACTCCGCTATTTTTAAAGCCCTAACTAGCTCTCTCTTGAAAGCATCCAGAGAACCAGAGTAGGGCCGAATGGCCTACTCCTGCACCTATTGTCTATTGTTTGAATGAAAAATTCATCATGGAAACAGGCCATTGACATCTACACATTAGGGGCGATTTACAGAGTCAAATGAAACTGCGGGCAGCACAGTGGCAGAGCTGCTGCCTCACAGCGCCAGAGACCTGGGTTCGATCCTGACTACGGATGTTGTAAGTACAGAGTTTTCTCTGGGTGTGCAAGTTCGCTGGTTAATTGGCTTCTGTAAATGGCCCCTAGTGTGTGTGTAGGGTAGAGCTGGCGTACTGGGTGATTACTGGTCGGCATGGGCGCAGTGGGCCGAAGGGCCTCTTTCCACACCGCATCTCCAAACGAAACGTACAAACACGCACGCCTCCGGGTTATTGCGATGCAGCAGGGAAACCGGAGCACCTGGAGGAAACCCACACGGTCCCAGGGGAAAAAAAATGCAAACTCCACATCAACAGCATCCAAGGTCAGGATTGAATGCGGGTTTCTGGCGCTGTGAGGCAGCAGCTCTACCCGCTGCACTGCTGTGCCACCAACAGCTTATACCATCAAACATCATATCATGTAATTTAGTTATAGGAGCAGAATTAGGCCATTCGGCCCATCAAGTCTACTCCGCCATTCAATAATACAATATTTATTCCATGTCATTTGAACCTCAGTGAGGCACAAACTAAACACTGAGGTTCAAATGACAAGGAATAATTATTGTATTGTATTATCGAATGGCGGAGTAGGTAATGGCTGATCTATCTCTCCCTCTCGACCCCATTCTCCTGCCTTCTCCCCATAACCCCGTACTAATCAACAATCTGCCAATCTCCACAAAGATATCCATTGACATGAAATGAACCTTGTTAATCACGAATTCCATGCGTTCAGCCTGAATTTGTACCAATCTGCCAGTGGGGAACATTATCCAGTGGTGCCCCCGCGCAATATCCATTAAACCATCATTAACAAAAGAGGCCGAGGCAGAGGTTGAGGGGAGACCCAACACGAGCGTACTAAATTACAATAGGCGTAGATGTGGTAGACAGTCCAAATGTTTTCCCCAGGGTGGAATCGACAAATACTAGGTCAGGGGTTCCCAACCTTTTTCGTCCCGTTTACCACCGGCAACTTTAATACCACGTAACAATGTTATTTCACTTATTTACGAACAACTAATGATGAATTGATACCGGTATACCAGAACCAAACACAGTCCAGGCAATGAGAGAAAAATATGTACAAATCCAGAATCAACAAATTTAACCCCTGGGTAGGCAAAATTCCCCCCCCGAGTAAATTTGAAGTCTTCAAAGCCATTAAATTATGGCTAAATTATTTACCCCAGGTTAGGACTAGGGGGAGGGGGGGGAGATTAAAAGAGATGTTGAGTTTTATTTTTATATACAGAATGTGGTGGGTGCCCGGAACGTGTTGCCAGGGGTGATGGTTAAGGGGACAGGCAGCAGCATCTCGGGATAGAAAGAATGGGTGACGTTTCGGGTCGAGACCCTTCTTCAGGCCGAGTCAGCGGAGAGGGTGGTACAGAGATAAGGAAGTGTGGGGTGTGAAAAGGGGGATGGAGATCAAGGAACAGGGATCGTTGTTAGCCAGGAGAAGGTGAGAATAAAGCAAGCAGAGATAACATGTAAATGAGGACAGTCTGACTAATTGGTGAAGGGGGATGGATGGAGAGAGAGGGAAAGCAAGGATTACTTGAAGTTAGAGAAGTCAATAACATAGTTTGTGCAAACATTTTTCATTACATCTGTTGAGATGGAGGTCTCCATACTATGATGGTGACCATAGTATGTAAAAACTGCATAAACCCATTCATATAACCATACAAACCATATAACAATTACAGCACGGAAACAGGCCATCTCGGCCCTTCTGGTCCGTGCCGAACACTAACTCTCACCTAGTCCCATCTACCTGCACTCAGACCATAACCCTCCATTCCTTTCCCGTCCATATACCTATCCAATTTATTTTTTAAATGATAAAATCGAACCTGCCTCCACCATTTCCACTCATTCCACACACAGCCACCACTCTCTGAGTAAAGAAGTTCCCCCTCATGTTGCCCCTAAACTTTTGTCCCTGTTGTCCATTCAGAAGAAATCCGATTGATAATCCATCAAAGGTTACACAAAAAAGCTGGAGAAACTCAGCGGGTGCAGCAGCATCTATGGAGCGAAGGAAATAGGCAACGTTTCGGGCCGAAACCCTTCTTCAGATAATCCATCAATCTCTTCAAGAAACGAAAACCGATGGATGCACACCTGCAAACCTCAGTCAGTTAAAGTAGAGGAAAAATGTGCTGGTACACACACACATCTGGCAAAACTCAACGCGAGAGAGTGGCGAAATCAAAACTAAATGTCAAAGAAAATTGCCAACATTCCTTCCAGCAATTCCATTTAACTGCTGAAGGAACCAGATTCCTGACTTTCATATAATCAATAAAGTTGAAGTGTTATTTTCACCCTAAATAGCGGTTCCACAAATAAAATCACTGTAAACATTTGGAAAAAAAGTATTATTTACACCCACCGAAGCAAAATAGTTAACCGGAGTTAGTCCAAACTGGTCCGAACTCCTCATGTTATAACACACACACACTTTGGAGATCCCACTGCAATTCGGAGTCTGTGGCTAACGCGAATTCAAACCAGAGGCACAGCCGGCTACTTACAGAATAGTTGTCTGTGCAGAGACCTCGGGGACATTTTCCAGCATCAAATGCATGCAACGCACCGTGGTCCGAAAACAGAGGCAGCGGCTGGGACAGGGCGAAGACAGAGGGGTTAGAAACAAAAGCGAGCCCACTAAGAACACTAAACATGTTGCCAGCATGTTGCAGCAGCAGCCGAGTCTAGCCGAGCTCCTGCTAGTAGTCAGATTCAAACTCTCTGCTTGGAGACTGGACCCCCCCCCTCTCAGCAGAGGCATGTGTAACCTATCAAAGCAGTCAGGGTTCAGCCCTTCCCTCGCATACCCACCCTGCCCCTACAATCACTGACTGTCCGGCTAACTCCAAAAACCTCCCTCTCTTGTTGAGAAAAGGTTTTAAACTACTCGCCAACTGGGTGGGTAATTCTTTATTTTTCATTTGGAGTTTAAAAATAAAAACCCCACACAAACGAGCTTAATATGATGATGACTGGAAAACAAAAGTTCATTTGATAGTGAACAAAAAATGTACTTTAAATGTTTTTTAAATATGCTCTTAGTTTTATGAATGTTAGGGTCGGTAAATTGACACCCAGTATAAAGCGTGAGCAGGAGCCGCCTGGTGGTTGAAATCGTTCCATCTTCCATACAAAAAAATAAGGATGCTAGCTAAATTAACGTGGAGTTTTAGTTTTAGCCCCATTGCATTTAGTCAGTCTTACAGCGTGGAAACAGGCCCTTTGGCCCAACTTTCCCACATGTCCCATCTGCATTAGTCCCACCTGCCTGCGTTTGCCCCCATATCCATGTCCTATGCATGTACCTGTCTAAATGTTTCTTAAACATTGCCATAGTTAGTACCTGCCCCAACTACCTCCTCCAGCAGCACGTTCCATACTTCCACCACTCTCAGTGTGAAAAAGTTGCCCCTTTAGCAGTGAAAAGACAGCGATCAGTTTCTTTGGACACTGCTTATTTCGAAACTCGTTCTCTGATCTTACAAGTCTAACACATGCGACTGGCCACAACGGGTGGTCATCGAACAACTGCCGCGGGGTTTCCCCAGCATTTTTGTCTACCTTCTGAGATCTTTAATTGCTTCGATAAAGAGAGATAACAAAAAATGATTTCCCCTAGTGAGAAAATCCAGCACTAAGTGGCATTGACCTATCATTTGGGGGTGGCACAGTGGTGCAGAGCTGCTGCCTCACAACGCCACGGACCCAGGTTCAATCCTGACCGCGGGTGCTGTCTGTGCAGAGTTTGCACGTTCTCCACGTGACCAACGTGGGTTTTCTCTGGGTGCTCCGGTTTCCTCCCACATTCTAAAGACGTGCAGGTTTGTCGGTTCATGAGCTTCTGTAAACGGCCCCTTCGTGTGTAAGACAGTGTTCGTGTATGGGTGGTTGCTGGTCGGCACAGACTCGGTGGGCCGAAGGGCCTGTTTACACACGGTATCTCTAAACTGAAGGTAATTCAAGGGCGATGCCCAACTGCAATTCACATGAAGGTTCATCGTAGACGTGCGGTAAATTTATTTCCCCAAAATAGATTGAAAATAACCAGTGTCTAATGGAAATAGCAACACAGCTACTCCCTCCAGAAACATCAGTCTAGGTTACCAGCTTGTATCTTGACAAATTCTAACCCTCAAATCCTATTCATAGAATCCTGCATTTCCACCGTTGATGTGGGACTTACTACCATCGAGGCAATGGCACCAAGAATCTTTTCAAAACATCCAGAAGTACTAAAAGAGACCGAATCAGCAAACTAATCAAAGTCTCTGGTCCGATAAGTCACAGTTGGCACACAAAATCGACACGAATCAAGAACCAGTATTAACGATGAAGAAAAAGGAATTGAGTAACTAATACCAAGTTTTATTTTGCTTTATTTATTGTAGAGAAATGACTGAACAAGTATTTGATAACATCAGTTCATCTACCAAGCAATCTGCAAAAAGAATTACATTGTTACAGCAGTAACATTTATTTTTAAATTAAGCGAATATGAAAAAGTTCTAGAGTTACATCTTAACGTTTCCTTTACAAAATAATGTTGGCATGTGAAGCACAGAATTGTGCTGGAATCGCCATCTTTACTCAGAGCTAAACAGTACTCAACTAAGTTAATACAAATCACAATATTTTGTTTAAATAGTAAGGTCCAAGCCGCCAGAAGCAGTCGTTTCGCAGGAATAACCATTTAAAATGTCTCCTGTCGACCATGTCTGCTGTTTTTGAAGAAGTGCTTGCGACAGGCGAGGCAGTAAATGTACAGAGAGCAAAGCATACGTTAGTTTTGCGAATACTCTACACAAATTATGCTAGAAACCTTTTTTAAATGAGAAAAACAAATTCAGTATGAAACTATTAATAGGAAATTGCTAATCAAAACAAGCCTGTAAAAGTGCTCACTTATTTCATTGCAGTATATGTCCCCTTTGTTTTTAAACTTTAACTCAAGTGCAATATTACAGTTATAACCAGCAGTTAGTTCCAAGACTTATTTATCTCTGTAGTACAGAAGGTATAATTTTAATGGCTCTGGTAAAGGCAAGCTGAAGATCTTTTCCTGCAGCAAATGGAGTGGAGGCTCTGGTTTGAAGTCGCAGTATTCTTTCTCATCGTCTTCTCTTCTCACCTCCTCCAAGTCCTCATTGTTGTTGTTGTTGTCGAAAGGATTTGAAATTCGACTTGCAAAGACCTGCTTATCCACCAAGACGATTGCATCCATCCGCCTCTTACGGATCCGCCTGCGTTTAAACCTGGAGGGGACCTTTGGGGGGACGCCATTGCTTGTCTTCTCCTGGTTTATTGTGTTCTTAAGAGTCCGCCGAATACAGATCCGAGTTAATTCTTGCAGGCTTCCAACGCTGACTGGCGCTGTGGAAAAATAAAGCTCATTATAAACAATTTACCTTTGAGAGAAAAAAAAAATATATACTTGCATAAATTAAAACTGATTATTAGTGTTGTCGAAAGCTGAGAAGGTTGTTGGCTGCATCCTTCCCCCCATTGATGAACTGTACACTGCAAGGGCCAGGAAGCAAGCGGGTAAGATCACCTCTGACCTCTTTCACCCTGGCCACAAACTCTTTGAATCACTTCCCTCTGGAAGGCGACTCCGGACTGTCAAAGCCGCCACAGCCAGACATAAAATCAGGTTTTTCCTCCACGAGTAGTAGCTCTACTCAATAACCAAAGGTCTGTAGCCTCCATTTGTTCTGGTATTTTATTTCATTCACATGTTTAAACTGTCATTTTTATTATTAATGTTTAATGTTTTATGTGTCATTCTTAATTGTTACTGAATGTCGTGTTGTTACTTGCGAGCAGAGCACCAAGGAAAATTCCTTGTATGTGAATATACTTGGCCAATAAACTTATTCATTCATTCATCATTCATTCATTCATTCATTAGTTTTAAATACACAGCAGAGAAACAGACCCTGGAAAAACTCCTGCTCAAACCGCTTCATATTCCACTTTGTGTAGCAAGGACAGCAGAAAGTGACGCATGAAGCCCCATTTGTACTTTTTATTGATGCAGCAGCTCTGGAATAACAAACACTATGGGAAAGCAAATAGAGATGATCGGCTGGACTAAAAATATTAATTCAATTGGATGGGGAGAAGATGTTTCCACTAGTGGGAGAGTCTAGGACCAGAGGTCATAGCCTCAGAAGTAAAGAACGTTCTTTTAGGAAGGAGATGAGGAGGAATTTCTTTAGTCAGAGGGTAGTGAATCTGTGGAATTCTTTGCCACAGAAGGCTGTGGAGGCCAAGTCAGTGGAGGCAGAGATTGATAGATTCTTGATTAGTACAAGTGTCAGAGATTATGGGGAGAAGGCAGGAAAATGGGACTAGGTGGGAGTGATACATCAGCCACGATTGAATGGCAGAGTAGCCTTGATGGGCCGAATGGCCTAATTTTGTTTATATCACTTATGATCTTGTGAATTATTAGGAAATCAAAATGTCACCAAGTACAAAAGGCTATTGGTAAACTCAGACTGATAAGACTTACGCAATTGGACTGTTCGCACTTTTCCACTGTCTGCATTACAAGGTTGGATTAGAGGAGCAAAAGAGACAGCCAAAATCTTTTCTGTTTCCCAAGTATTCAATCCTGTACGCATTATTTTAGTTAGCTGCAACGAGGAATACAGAAATAATTTGAAACTGCAAATAAAAAGTAACACTAAGTGGAGAAATTAAGAAATTAACATTAAGAGCAACAAGTCCTGAATAATTGAGAAGAAAATAATTATAAATGTAGGAATTTTGTTCACTGAACTGATCTTAATCTAATTATCTTCTTTCTTGCCAAGAATTCTTTCCTGTAGAAGTTTTGGGCTTTTGGTTGTTAATTAATCAAAACTTAAGCTTTAAGACTCAATTTTTGATTAAGCAGCTGCATTAAAAAAAAAAACTTTTTGCGTGATTCCTGACTATTAGGCGTACATAATGGGATTCAGACAAGAATGGACAGAAGTGGAAGTTGCGTGGGCAGTTGTGTAGTGAAAACAGGGTTAATAGAAAAGCAGTTGGAAAGAACTGCAGATGCAGTTATCAGTCTCAACCCGAAACGTCACCCATTCCTTCTCTCCAGAGATATTGCCTGACCCGCTGACTTACTCCAGCATTTTGCGTCTATCTTAATAGAAAAGGAGATGGGAAAGTTGAACTCAAGGGCAGAAGTAAGGGAGATAAAACAGATCAGAGAAAGTTGCAAGTACAGTAGTAATATGGGAGATGTCTTAGATTACCGATTGATACTTAACCATTTAATAAAATGGGCTGAGCAACGGAAGACGGAATGTAATCATTGTAAGTGTGAAGTTGTGCACTTTGAGAGATGTGGGCGGCACAACGATAGAGTTGCTGCCTTATAGCAACCGGAGACACGGGTTCGATCCTGACCACGTGTGCTATCTGTACGCAGTTTCTACATTCTCCCTGTGACCGTGTAGGTTTTGTCTCGATGCTCCGGTTTCCTCCCGCACTCCGAAAGACATACAGGTTTGTAGGTTAATTGACTTCTGTAAATTGTCCCGAGTGTGTGTAGGATAGAGCTAATATACGGATGATTGCAAGTAGTATACGGATGATTGATAGTAGTATACGGATGATTGCTAGTTGGCGAGGACTTGGTGGGCCAAAGGGCCTGTTTCGATGCTGTATCTCTAAACTAAACTAAGATGCAATAAGAGTACAAAATACACAATACAAGGTATATCCCGAGTATTGAGGATGAGAGAGACCTTGATATATTTATGTGTGCAAGGGTCCATAAAGGTGACAGCACAAATAGATAAGGTTGGTTGAGAAAGCATAGTTTACACTTTCTTTGTTAGCCAGACTATAGACAATAGGTGCAGGAGAAGGCCATTCGGCCCTTCGAGTCAGCACCACCATTCAATATGATCATGGCTGATTATCTAAAATCAGTACCCCGTTCCTGCTTTTTCCCCATATCCCCCGACTCCTTTAGCCCTCAGAGCTAAATCTAACTCTGTCTATCCCGCTGAGTTACTCCAGCTTTATGTGCCTATCATGATAAGGGAATAACGTTTAGTGCAAGGTAAAGCCAGCAAAGTCTGATCAAGGATAGTCAGAGGGTCAGCAATGAGGTAGATAGTAGTTCAGGACATCTCTCTGGATTTGTAGAGTGGGTTCACCAGGTCTTTGCCTGGAGTGATTTAGTTACAAGGAGAGACTGGGCAGGCTGGATTTATTTTCTTTACATTGAAGCTGTGGTGGGTGGGGGAAGGATGGGACAGGATGAAGGGGGTGCCCAATAGAGGTAGACAGAATTGTGAGGGGGCAGATCATGGGAAACTTTTCACCATGGCATAGGTATTGAAAACTAGAGGTGGTAGGCTCAGGATAAGGGGCTCCGGGTTTGGAGAGGTACAGCGGAAAATGTTTTCCACCCAGAGAGCGGTTGTAATACGGAACGCACTGCTTGAAAGGGTGGCAGAGGCAGGCACTCTTACGACTTACAAGTCTCTAGATGAGCGCTTGAATCACTGAGTGCAGACAGCTACGGACCAAGTGCTGGTAAATGGGACTGGTATATATGGGTACGATGGCCAGCAGGCAGAAGTGAAGAGCCAGTTTCGGTGCACAATGCAGCTGAGCTTCACGTGGGTGTTGAATAGGCAAGGGAACTCAATATTAGTGATCCCCATTGGTGTCAAAGGCATGGGAAGAAGCGCATGGAGACAAGACTTTAATGTAACAATTTTCACTCAAACAAGATATATGGTGTACCTGAGCCTTGTAACATGTCCTTGGTTGTCATATGGCAACATGTCCTTTGACCCATCAAGTCCACACTGACCACATAACTACTTACATCAATCCCACGTTGATCCAATATTGTTCTCCTCACATTCCCAGAGCTATCCCCCCCCCAATCCCCTCTCCCCTCCAGATTCCACTACTCACCCACGTATCATGGGACATTTACAGTGTGCAGTGGCTAATTAATCTACAAAATCAAATGTCTTTTGAGATATGGAAGAAAATCAGAGTAGCGAGGGGGAAACCCACATGGTCAAAGAGGGATGACATACAAACCCAACAAGCATTGCACCCGAGGTCAGGATAGATCTGGGTCACTAGAGCTGAGAGGCAGCTGCTCCACTAGGTGCTCTACTGGCCCATTGGGTGGAAGATGACAAGACTCGAATGAGCATGGGACGTAGTCAAGAAAGATCTGTGCACTAGATACATAAGGTCACAAGTGATATGTGCAGAATTAGGCCATTCGGCCCATCAAGTCTGCTCCCCCATTCAATCATGATTGATCTATCTCTCCCTCCTAACCCCATTCTCCTGCCTCCTCCGCATAACCCTGTCATATGTTCCTTGAGTTTCATATATCTGAGGAAGGATGTGCTGGCTCTGGTGGGGGTCCAGAGATGGTTTACAAGAATGATTCCAGGAATGAGTGGGCTAGCATATGATGATTGTTTGACAGCACTGGGCCTCTACTCGCTGGAGTTTAGAAGGTTGAGGGGGGGACCTCATTGAAATTTACAGAATAATGAAAGGATGTGGGATGTTTCCACTGGTGGGAGAGTCTAGGACCAGAGGTCACAGCCTCAGAATTAAAGGGCGCTCTTTTAGAAAGGAGGTGAGGAGGAACTTCTTTAGTCAGAGGGTAGTTAATCTGAGGAATTCGTTGCCGCAGTGACTGTGGAGGCCAAGTCAGTGGATATTTTTAAGGCAGAGATAGATAGATTCTTGATTAGTACAGGTGTCAGAGGTTATGGGGAGAAGGCAGGGGAATGGGGTTAGGAGGTTAGGAGGCAGAGATCAGCCATGATTGAATGGTGGAGTGGACTTGATGGGCCGAATGGCTTAATTCTACTCCTATAACGTGAGCCTGTGGATGGAAGAGTGACTGTGAAAGACACAGGAAATCTGAACTTACCTTCTCTTCCAGTGGCATGACAAGGATTCCACCAACTTTGATGAGGTTCCTCATGTACTCTTCGTGATCTTTTTGAACTCCGGCCCCACAGTAGACTCTGTCGTACTGACGGCTGTCTGAAGCAATCTCCAGACAGTTACCCACCACAAAGGATGGCTCGCAGAATTCAAACCTTAATTGATAAAATATCACAAACATGGGAAGATTGTTTTAGCTCAGTTCATCTTGATCGTAAATGAATGCTTCTTGGGTTAGCAATGCTGCGTTTGGCTGAGAATCTTTGTTCTCCATTCATTGGTCATTTGAAAGGAATGCAAATGATCTGTGATCAAAAGGATAATAAAAATAGCAGGTGCAGAAAATGCCAGGTATGAATGCAGGAGCTCACAGGAGGATATAAGGGTGTGGAAGTGGAAACAAAATCCAGTGGAAATAGATGGAAAGTACAATCTTTGTAGAAATGAAAAACAAAATCAATGAAAATATAAAATTAAAATTGAGAAGGAATGCAATCCAATGTGTATCTATCAAGATCTATCTTAAAATGACCCACTTGCCATTGAAAGAGTTGAATAGAACTGTTACATATTTAAGGTAGAGAATACAAAAATAAAAATTCGATGTACATTGATTTTGTCACAGCTGCAAAAATTCTGAATAGCAATATGTGCTTGAATCACAGGTAGACACAAAATGCTGGAGTAACTCAGCAGGACAGGCAGCATCTCTGGAGAGAAGCAATGGGTCGAGACCTGTCTGAAGAAGACTCTAGACCCGAAATGGTGAGGAAAACTTTTTTCACACAGAGTGGTGAATCTCTGGAATTCTCTGCCGCAGAAGGTCGTTGAGGCCAGTTCATTGGCTATATTTAAGAGGGAGTTAGATGTGGCCCTTGTGGCTAAAGGGATCAGGGGTATGGAGAGAAGGCAGGAACAGGATACTGAGTTGGATAATCAGGCATGATCATATTGAATGGCGGTGCAGGCTCGAAGGGCTGACTTTCCTACTCCTGCACCTATTTTCTATGTTTCTAAATGTCACCCATTCCTTCAGCCAGAGATGCTGGCTGTCCCGCTGTACTACAAAGCCTTTTGTGTCTACCTTTGATTTAAATCAGCATCTGCAGTTCTTTCCTACAAACTGTGCTTGAATCACAGCGGGTGTAGGGTAGGATTTGAGGATGGAGCATGAAGCAATGATGAAAGAGTTGCAAAACCAGAGACGCATTCATCATAGCAATGACTTCAGAGCAGACGGGATTCTAGCATTCAAAAGTGCAAATATTTGAACTGAATTAGTGTGAGATCCATTTCTTAATGAGTTAACAACACAGGGTCATAATCTTTGCATTAATATTAGAAACATTATGAAGGGGCAGTTTAAAATAATTTATTTCCAGCATGATCTAGTGGAGCATGTAATACTTGGCAAGTGGCAATGAAGCCAAATAAGATTAGAAATACTCAACCATAAAGATAAGCACTGCTTTCTTGCTCCTTCGCTGTGTTAGTAATGGATACAAGTTATGTTAGAAAACAGCTCCACTGCAGAATCGGCCGTGGCATAGTCAAAATGGTCTCTTTTATGTTGTTAGATCTCTGCATGACAAAAATGTTTCTTTGAAATGATGCCGATTCAACTTCCTGCACGAGCAACAATACATATCATGTCTAATACCGTGTGTTTTATTTAGCAGTCGAGTTGCTGCCTCACAACCCTTGCAGCACTGGAGACCCAGGTTTTATCTTGACTCCTGGTGCTGTCTGTACAGAGTTTGCACGTTCTCCCCGTGACCTGCACGGGGGTTTACTCCAAGATCTTCGGTTTCCTCCCACACTCCAAAGACGTACAGGTGTGTGGGCGGATTGTCTTGGTATAAGTGTAAATTGTCCCCAGTGTGTGTAGGATAGTGTTAACGTGCAGGGATCAGTGGTCGGTGTGGGCTCGGTGGGCCGAGGTGCCTGTTTTCGCGCTGTATCTCCAAACTAAACTAAACTACTCAGAGCAGCAACTGAAGGTGTCAGAATCGAGCGCAATGCTCCTGGGACAGAAAGAGCATGGGGGGGGGGGGGGGGGGGGGGGGGGAGATGGAATCAATTAATAAAAAATTGTTATGTGGTGATCCATGAGTTAAATGTTCGAATGGACAACAGATGCACTTATATATCCAAAAGGTTGGCTGTTCCCGATGTTGGGGGAGTCCAGAACCAGGGGCCACAGTTTAAGAATAAGGGGTAAGGCATTTAGAACGGAGATGAGGAAACACTTTTTCGCACAGAGAGCAGAGAGTTAGTTGTGAGTCTGTGGAATTCTGTGCCTCAGAGGGCGGTGGAGGCGGGTTCTCTGGATACTTTCAAGAGAGAGCTAGATAGGGCTCTTAAAATCAGCGGAGTCAGGGGATATGGGGAGAAGGCAGGAACGGGGTACTGATTGTGGATGATCAGCCATGATCAAATTGAATGGCGGTGCTGACTCAAAGGGCCGAATGGCCTTCTCCTGCACCTATTGTCTATTAGCTTGTGCAACGCAACACCAACTTTGCAACATCAGAAAGTATCAATACTACGAGAGGAAGCAAAGATAAGATTGCTTTTGACTGTTTTGTTCAATTAACATTGTGGATCCACATATTAAACCATGCTATGAATATATTTGCAAACAAGGTCATTCGTTTCATTTACATTGTCAACTTTGCAATTATCAACGTATTCTTTGTTGACGTGTTTTACCAGCGCATTTATCCAAGGAAAAACAACACTGTTCAAGAGAACACTTTGGCAAATTCAATGATTCCAATCTATGAAATTGGCAACTAAGGTTAAATGGGAATTAAGTGAAACACCCTTAAGAATAGACTTAGGTTTGCTTGATTTCTGAATGATCATTAAAAAGTATCTTCTGTAAAGCTCATGGCAATTACTGGAAGAATTATTCATGAATAAATTACATTAAAACTCTACACCGGTGAGACCAATTGCAGGCTCGGCGATCGCTTCGCCCAACACCTCCGCTCAGTTCGCAATAACCTACAAGATCTCCTGGTGGTTCAGCACTTCAACCCCCCCTCCCATTCCGAGTCCTACCTTTCTCTCCTGGGCCTCCTCCATGGCCAGAGTGAGCCCCACCGCAACTTGGAGGAGTAGCACCTCATATTTCGCTTGGGTAGTTTACACCCCAGCGGTATGAACATTGACTTCTCCAATTTCAGGTAGTCATTGCTTTCTCCCTCCTTCCCCTCCCCTTCCCAGCTCCCCCCCAGCCCCCTGACCCCACCTCTTCCTTCCTTTCTTCCCCCCCCCCCCCCCCCCCCCCCCCAGTCTGTAGAAGGGTCTCGACCCGAACTGTACACTGACAATGACAATTAAATTGAATCTGAAATTGAATCTGAAACGTCGGCTATTCCTTCGCTCCATAGATGCTGCCTCACCCGCTGAGTTTCTCCAGCTTTTTTGTCTACCTTTAAAACTGCAGACAATCTGGCATGCGTAGAACTTTGGTGATGCTGGACTGAGATTTTTCAGGATGTTACTTACACACTAAATTTTACTTAAAAAAAAAACATGCCACGCTGTGATATATAAATTTTACAATGAACTCCATGTTTAAAGGGAACAGAAAATATAACAGACAAAGAGCTGAGGTAAGTCTGTGGAGTTACATGGATAGGAACGTTTTATGGTCGGGAACTCTTCAAACATCCGTTCGTCTCAAGAAGGGTCCCAACCCAAAATGTCACCCATCCATGTTCTCAGATTAGTTTAGTAATTATTTTTAGTACCAGACCATGGAACCTTGTACAAGAATGTATATTTTCAATACAATTTGAAAACCGGTGTGATTTGTGAAATTGTTATTGTGTCTGACCAAGCAAATTCACTTTTAGTTTGGATTCACCCATTTTGGAAAAGCCCACAATTTCTCCATTAATGTCTAATTGATTAGAAATGTTTAGATCGTGGCTCAGAGTACTCACTTATCAAAGCTGTCACTTGTCTTGATGAAGTTTTCAAGCTTTTGGTTGGCATATTCAACAACATCAACGTGTAGCTCTATTCCATGATTGACTCCAAATGGCCCTGTGGGCAGAAGCTAGGTTGTTAATGAAAGAATAGTCAGGAACAGAAACCAAATCAGCTTAAATTTAATAAAGAGGACCCGAATAGCATTTTTTTTTTCTAAACCTAAATTGGCTATTTTCTTTACCTTCAGGATATAGGTTACATTTTAATACGATCATTAGCTCTGAACATGAACTATAAGATGTTATGTACTGATAGAAAATGTCACAATTTTTTCAAGTAAAAATACCAACCTTAAAACAAATGAAATATTAAAACGAAGTGCTCACCAGCTAATTTCCCTAGTTTACAACCACATACAAACAATAAGCCACTGCAATACAATCGACTATAGAAAAGATAAAACTGAAAATCATTGCTTCACAAGTGAGCCCATGTATTGATGGTAGAAAAGGGAATGCCTTACAAAAAGAGTAAAACATCTCTATCTAAAGTAATTAATCCAACATTATAACCATTATGGATAGGTGATGTTTCCGGTTGTGACCCTTCTTCAGAACACTGTATCCATTCCCTCTACAGATGCTGCTTGACTTGCAGAGTTATTTCAGCACTTAAGTGTTTTGCTCAAGATTCCAGCAACTGCAGTTCATTGCATCTCCATCGTAACGGGCATGACTCTTTGCGGCCTATCACTCTTAGTTATTATTGAAATGAATTGTCATTTTAGTCAAATAATCAGCAAATGGAACAAGAATTTCAGTAATGACAGATCATAATGCAATCAAAGTTGTAAACTAGTCTGATGCAAGTTCTACATTATTATGACCCCATCATTGCAATCGAATTTGGGAATTTTGAAAAACACCTAAAATGTGGTAGATAAAATATGCAGAGCTAACTTTGGTAAGTCACAAATCCAGAAATTATCATTGGTATCTTTAGAGAACAAAAAATCCCCAACAATTTAATTTGTATAGGATCTTTAACATTGACTAAACATGCCAAGGTGTTTTACATAAATAATTACCCAACAAGATCGGACTCAACCATTAATACAAGTGAACCGAAAAATCTGTGTCTTTGATTGAACGGAGCCAAGAAGGCATAGTGAAAAAAATCTACGGATTAAAGCCAAGGCAGATTATTGCTCTACCTTTGTTTAAGAAGGAACTGCAGATGGTGGAAAATCGAAGGTAAAGAGAAAAATGTTAGAAAAACTCAGCGGGTGAGGCAGCATCTATGGAGCGAAGGAAATAGGCAACGTTTCGGGTCTCGACCTGATAAGTCGCCTATTTCCTTCGCTCCATAGATGCTGTCTCACCCGCTGAGTTTCTCCAGCATTTTTGTCTTCACCATTGCTCTACCTTTAGTTGATGAGCCTTCAGGAAAAATATGTCAAAATGGAATGGTAGCAAGCGCAAAATCTCAGAAATTTGAAAGAAGTTAGAAAGGAGAGGAGTAGAATCACGGGAGGATAGAAGAACATGATTAAGACTTAAAATGAACCTGTTACTAAGATAATATAGATCAATCAGCACAGGCGTAGCAGGTGAACAAGACTTGATCCATGTTAAGAATGCAGGCAGCAGAGTTTTGGAGGAACTCAAGTTTATGTATGGAAGGTGGAAAAGCACATTCTCCAGGTTATAACTGATTGAACCGTTTATAATCAGTGAAATTAGTTGTTATCCTGGTACATATTACAGAATTTGTAAACGATACCACTGGTCCTCCCCAGCTTACGAGCAATCAACATATGTAGATATATATGAATGAGGCTGTAGATGTGAACAAACACTTGGTTGACCGCCGGGTGAATTTGCCGGCTACAGCGGGCATTTCCTGCCATGGGGGAACTCAGTTTGCGGCCACATTGCCGAAAGGTTCGGGTTACGAACAGTTCTCAGGAACTGAACCCTGCTGTAACTTGGGTGAAGAAACTGCACGCTTCCTTTTAAAATAGCTTTTAGGTATTTTGCCACAATTAGTGGAAACCCATAAAACAAACAAATATATTGGCTCACCTAAAATCAAACCAACCATTGTACTCAAATACCCAGTGCCACTTCCAAGGTTCAAAAAGGCCAGCCCGGGCTGTAGGTCGAGTGCTTCCATGACCTCGGAGTAAATGCACGGTGCAGACAAATGGATGTTACCATTTTTCCAAGCCAAGTCTTTGTAGGCATTATCTTTGTAAATCTCCAAGTAATAATCGGCACGATCTATGGCCCGAAAAGCTTGTTCGACCACCTCTGTTCGGATGTAGTGTGCTTCTTTCAGGTTGTCAATTAAATCATCATTATCTTCACCAGCGCTGACAGCTCCTCCCATCTTTCTCAGCAGTTAGGACTGTGATGTTAAAGAGATTAGTAAGTACCTGTACCAGACAGAACAAAACAAACTCAATTTCACAGCTATTCAAAAGTTCGATAAATAAATGTTGTTCAAGATCACAATGGAGCTAAATCTTGTGCTTTAAATTGGAATTTAATTTTAAATTGTTTACACACAAAAATCTTCATTCTTTAATATTTTCCTGTTTCAAATAAAACTTGAATATAAATCCTACCAAAATATGACATTCAGCTTTTTTTTTGGAAAATGTCATCTTAATTAAAAAGTTATTTTCAAACAGCCATGCTAATAAAAGTTACATGTTGTAGCAACTGCATTACAAATGTATTGCATGCCTTAAAAACCCACATGGCCCAAGAGTCTGATTTCACATAAATTGACTAAACGTGATTGCCAACTAAAAATCCAGCAACATCAAATTGCTTCCAATGAATGTGTGTTTGGATGAAAATGGACTGATGGTACACATGAAGATGGCCTGAATAATCAAAAGTCGTCCTGGAATTTTTATTAGCAATCAAAAAAAAAAATCATACTTTTGTTTTACAGTTTTAATTAACAGGTTTTTACAAATCAGGATATGTAAACCTTGGTATACAAGTAATTCCCTTAACCATTTAACGACCAGAGCTCTGAAAACTGATCAACCAACAACTTAAGAACTGCTGAAGGTACACAAAAATGCTGGAGGAACTCAGCGGGTGAGGCAGCATCTATGGAGCGAAGTTTCACCCCAAGACCCTTGTTTAGTGATGCTGAATTGATCATTTTTTAGCATGGCTAACAAAATCCAGCTGCCTTGATACCTTACACGGGCCAAAAATCCAAACTTCCCGTTATTAGAAGAGTATTCTGTGCTTTTGGTATGCATGCCATCAGTCAGTTCCTCCAGAAGCCAAGAAAGACAAAATTAAAAATAGAAATCCTCTGCGAACATCATATGTGTAAACATTCTTATTTGTAACCTATAGTTCACATTGATGGAAGTTGGCAAGTCACCATAAGAAGTCAGCCAATGCTCTCCGCTGTAACTCAGGACTTGGCAATATTTTCCTTGCATTTCTTTTTCAACCAAGTGTCATCCCAACAACCACCCAAAACACCAATCTTCAACCAATTGACATACATTCCCTGACCAATGCTTTCTTCTTCATTACTTCTTCATGTCACTCCAGCATTTGTTACTTGGCTCTCCTGGCTTGTGTGAAACATCTTCCTTCCACACCAGCATCCAATCTCTGCCATACTGTGTCTAAAATTATACAATATATTACTTTAGTTAATCCAAGCAGCGTTTCTCGCAGGTTTTTGAAAATGAATATCAAGAGGTTCCATCCAGCAACAATTAAAAACTTAGCAAATCAACCAATAAGATTTTTTTAAACAATCAAATAATCCAGGCAGGTAGATGATCCGCCCAAAGACTCGTTGGGATTGGTAACCAGCCTGGAGGCTCAGTGGACGGCGCAACCGGGAGGGAGCTGGAGACATTGGGCGCAAGGGCCGGGTAGGAAGGCAAGGGTGAGGAAGGAGGGTGAACAGGGGTAATGCCTCCAGCAACTTCAAGGTCAGCTGCAGGAGGCACCCCCCGGGACACAAAGATGGCTGGGCGAGGAGAGAAAAGGAGAGAGACGTCAGTTCGTGGGAACTGCTCCAGTACATCGAGCGCGCGGGCCAACCAGACTTTAGACTTTGAATAATATGCAGTGCCTGTGATATATGCAAAAAGAATTTCACTGTGCAATTGCATATGTGACAAAGAAAGCACTATTAACTATTGATGATCACCGTGTGTACAAATCAAATACTTGTTTTCAAATCAAATACAACTATTTTCAATTTTAACTGAAAAAGTCAAGGAATTCCAAAAATAAATACTTTGCAATGCAGTTGGAACCAGAGGGCAAACTACAAAACAAAACATATTCTGCCTACGCACAAATAAAGTCTACAGGCGATTCCAGCTATGACAGATGCAAGATTGAATGAATTTGAGCCAGAGCCAATCTCATTTTTTTTCACCTCACCAAGCATGCAACTCACAATTACTTTTTGAATTTTGGACTCCAATAATAATTTGAAAACTGACAAAAACAACTACCAGCATTTAAAAGCAACAGATCTTCTCGTAAAAAATAAAAACTTTAACTATGTTTAACTACATCATATTGCTAGAGCTACCAGCAGAAACAAAATTAGAAAGCACCCATTTTTAATTGTTACCCTTCAGCCAGTGACACAGTAAAAAAAAATCAAGCCAGGATTATAGTTCACTTAAATTGCTTAATGGCTTTGAAATGTATTTATGCGCATCAAAGAGAGTACTTGCACTGTTTCAAAACAAATGGAACACCTAAAGGCAGCTCAAGAAGAAATCAGATTTTGCTTTGCCTATGTTTGTGATTACCACGCATGTAAATTGTGATTTCAGCAATTCTTAGGGCACTTTGACCTCCAAATGGCAATGTGACCAGGATTTTGGGCCTCAAGATAGTATTTTACGTCGATCTGGCAACACGCTTATGTAAATAAATATGCACCAGCATAATATATTCAAGTCAAGATTATATTCCATATGCTTATCAGCTCTTAAATAGCACAGGATACAAATAACATTTCAAGCAATATTATTTGTTCTTTGAAATATACTGCTTTACAGGCTCTCTTCCATGAACTATAAAGCACTGCTTGTGATATTTACTGAATGTGAGAGCTTAAGAGGATCCCTGCTGTGTCTAACATTGTTCTTTATAGAAAAACACAGGAGATGAAAACAGTCTCGTCTATCCAGTCAGTTGCAAACACCCTAAGGACCACCCTCTTCCCACAAATGTCAACTCCTTTCTCATTCAAATCTTCAAAACCAATTTTCTGGAAAGGCTATAGATAGTCTGTGTGCACCACCATGTGTGAAGATTACATTAAATCTAAACCACTCTGTGTGCCATCAAACCTTGTACGCTCTTTGGGTGTGGTAACAACAAGCATATCAGAATGTTTAAGAAGGAACTGCAGATGCTGGAAAATCGAAGGTAGACAAAAATGCTGGAGAAACTCAGCGGGTGAGGCAGCATATATGGAGCAAAGGAAATAGGCAACGTTTCGGCTCCATAGATACTGCCTCTCCCGCTGAGTTTCTCCAGCATTTTTGTCTACCAAGCATATCAGAGGTCATTGTGTCCAAGTAGAGTAATCCTAATCAAGGCCATTTTTTAAATCAGTTTAAGAATGTAGAACAGTACAGCCCAGGAAGAGGATCACCGGCCCAATGTCATGCTGAACAAGATGCCACGTTAAACTGCCTGTATGTGATCCATAATCCCTCCATATCCACGTGCTATCCACTTCTCCCACTATCACCCCTATCCCCTACCCCAGTCCTCTTCCGTCTGTATTCCTTCCTCTGGCTTTACATTTCTCACCTCCTCTCGCCTTATCACACAGTCTTTTGTCTCCTCACCTGTATCTACCCATCACTAGTCAGGCTTTGTGGCATCCCCCGCCTCTCCTTTCCAGCTTTCTTCCCCGCCCCCTTCCCCACCCGCACTCCAATCCGTCTGAAGGGTCCCAACCCAAAACATTACCCATTCATGGCTCCCTAATTCGTTGAGTTACTTCAGCACTTTGTATCCTTTTTTTTGCAAACCAGCATCTGCTGTTCCATGTATCTACACCTGTCACTTAATTGGCTTTGTGCTACCACCACTTTTTCCCCCCCAACTTTCTCTCCCCCCCACCCTATAATGAGCTTGTAAGGCTCCGACCTAAAACATCGCCTACACAGATGTTGCATGACCCGCTGTGTTACTCCAGCACTGTGTGCTTTTTGCTATGCGGATCCTTGTGGCTCTCTGCATTCAAGTCTAGCATTATCTAATTTATTATCATGCAGAACAAAGCTTTTAGGCTTAGGTTTATTATTGTCACATGCACCAAGATACTGTGAAAAGCTTTGTTTTGCACGCTATCCAAAATGGTCAGATATACTGTGTAGAAACTAGGAACTGCAGATGCACTTTACAGAAATGAACATAAAGTGCTGGGTTGACTCAGCAGGTTAGGCAGCATCTCTGGAGAATGTGGACATCCAGAGATCCATGTTCTCCAGAGATGCTGCTTGACCCACTGAGTTACCCCAGCACTTTGTGTTTTTTGTTCTGCAGTCTCTTGCGCCTCTCTGCATTATTTCCTCAGACGTACCATGCATTGATACAATTAGTTCAAACTCAAGCACAATAGATAGTATAGGAAGGAATTGCAAATGTTGGTTTACACCGAAGATGGACACAAATAACTGGAGTAACTCAGTAGGACAGGCAGCATCTCTGGAGAGTAGGAGTGGGTGACGTTTCAGGGCAGGACCCTTCTTCAGACTGAGAGTCAGGGGGATGAAAACGAGATATAAATGGTGATGTAGAGCGATATAGAACAAATGATTAGTGATGTCGGTCGGTAGTCATGTGCACAAATGGTTGGCATGAACTCAATGGGCTGAAGGGCCTCTTTCCATGCTGTATCTCTAAACTACACTAATCATGGAAAGTAGAAGACTCTAATGGTCTAACTCTTCCGACAGGCTACTCGACCAGAAACGTCACCCATTCCCTCTCTCCAGAGAAGCTGCCCGAACCCGCTGACTTACTCCAGCATGTTGGGTCTATCTTCAGTAGATAGCATGCCTCAGCTCAGCACACATTGAGAAATAATAAACCTAGACCTTTATTCGAGCTGCCAGCGTCTCTGGTGTCAAAACTTTTTTTTACTTACTGCTTGTCCCGCTGAGTTACTCCAGCATCTTGGGTGTCTGTCCTATCTATCTATCAAGCTCTAGGAGCTTTTCAGCGTACTACATCCAGATTCAGACCCAGATCAAGATGCAGCTCGGCGCACAAACTATGGCAATAATAAACCTCGACCTTTATTCGGGGGGTTCCAGCGTCCTCAAGGTCTTCATTATCCCCCCGCACAATTAAAGCATGGAATAATCTTCACCCTACCATAGTTACCCAACCAGATGCAACTAAATTTAAGGTAGCGCTCGTTCTTCCGAAAAACCCTTTCTGGCTTAAGTCCCACCTCCAGTTTAAAATTCCATTTGGAATATTTTAGAGGAGTCTGAAGAAGGGTTTCGGCCCGAAACGTCGTCTATTTCCTTCGCTCCATAGATGCTGCTGCACCCGCTGAGTTTCTCCAGCAATTTTGTATACTTTCGATCTTCCAGCATCTGCAGTTCCATCTTGAACACCAAGAACTTTCTGTTGTGTTTAAGAAGGAACTGCAGATGCTGGAAAATCGAAGGTAGACAAAAATGCTGGAGAAACTCAGCGGGTGAAGCAGCAGCATCTATGGAGCGAAGGAAATAGGCAACGTTTCGTCTCCATAGTTGCCTGCCTCTCCCGCTGAGTTTCTCCAGCATTTTTGTCTACCAAGCATATCAGAGGTCATTGTGTCCAAGTAGAGTAATCCTAATCAAGGCCATTTTTTAAAATCAGTTTAAGAATGTAGAACAGTATGGAACGAGGGAAATAGGCAACGTTTCGGGACGAAACCCTTTGGGTTTCGACCCGAAACGTTGCCTATTTCCATTGGGATTTGTCCCGAAACGTTGTCTATTTCCTTCGCTCCATAGATGCTGTTGCTGCACCTATGTTGTGGTGCAGCAGCAGCAGAGCTGTAGCAGCTCTGAACCGGCCCTGCTGAGTGCCCCCACCACCCCCCCTGGACTGTCTCCCTCGGATGGTCACGACACACAGCTTATCTATTTATTTTACTTTTCTTTTTCATCGGTTGGAGCTGCATACTAAATAGAAACATAGAAATTAGGTGCAGGAGTAAGCCATTCGGCCCTTCGAGCCTGCACCGCCATTTAATATGATCATGGCTGATCATCCAACTCAGTATCCCGTACCTGCCTTCTCTCCATACCCTCTGATCCCCTTGGCCACAAGGGCCACATCTAACTCCCTCTTAAATATAGCCAAATGAACTGGCCTCAACTACCCTCTGTGGCAGAGAGTTCCAGATCTCGTTGCACTGACAATAAAATATATTATTATTATTATTATCACCCGCTGAGTTTCTCCAGCAGGTTACACAAAAAAGCTGGAGAAACTCAGCGGGTGCAGCAGCATCTATGGAGCTAAGGAAATAGGCAACGTTTCGTCTCCATAGTTGCCTGCCTCTCCCGCTGAGTTTCTCCAGCATTTTTGTCTACCAAGCATATCAGAGGTCATTGTGTCCAAGTAGAGTAATCCTAATCAAGGCCATTTTTAAAAATCAGTTTAAGAATGTAGAACAGTATGGAGCGAAGGAAATCGGCAACGTTTCGGCTCCATAGATGCTGCCTCTCCCGCTGAGTTTCTCCAGCATTTTTGTCTACCAAGCAAATCAGAGGTCATTGTGTCCAAGTAGAGTAATCCTAATCAAGGCCATTTTTTAAAATCAGTTTAAGAATGTAGAACAGCAGGGAGCGAAGGAAATAGGCAACGTTTCGGGACGAAACCCTTTGGGTTTCGACCCGAAACGTTGCCTATTTCCATTGGGATTTGTCCCGAAACGTTGTCTATTTCCTTCACTCCATAGATGCTGCTGCTGCTGCTGCACCTATGTTGTGGTGCAGCAGCAGCAGAGCTGTAGCAGCTCTGAACCGGCCCTGCTGAGTGCCCCCACCACCCCCCCTGGACTGTCTCCCTCAGATGGTCACGATACACAGCTTATCTATTTATTTTACTTTTCTTTTTCATCGGTTGGAGCTGCATACTAAATAGAAACATAGAAATTAGGTGCAGGAGTAGGCCATTCGGCCCTTCGAGCCTGCACCGCCATTTAATATGATCATGGCTGATCATCCAACTCAGTATCCCGTACCTGCCTTCTCTCCATACCCCCTGAACCCTTTAGCCACAAGGGCCACATCTAACTCCCTCTTAAATATAGCCAATTAACTGTGGCCTCAACTACCCTCTGTGGCAGAGAGTTCCAGATCTCGTTGCACTGACAATAAAATATATTATTATTATTATTATCACCCGCTGAGTTTCTCCAGCAGGTTACACAAAAAAGCTGGAGAAACTCAGTGGGTGCAGCAGCATCTATGGAGCGAAGGAAATAGGCAACGTTTCGGGCCGAAACCCAAAGGGTTTCGGCCCGAAACGTTGCCTATTTCCTTCAATTAAAGTAATGCTGTGCTGCAGTCTGGTCCACAAACATATTGTCCTGTCAGAAGCTATTCTTATTATTTTGTTTTACTCAATCAACTTATTTTATTGTATTTAAGAATAGAATAGAATAACCTTTAATAATCCTTTACAGGAAATTACAGTGCCACAACAGCTTCAAGACAGACATAAACACCACACATTTCAACAGATATCTTCAATACATAATAAGTTAAAATTTTTGTGCATATATTTTTGTGCATTGTGCAGAAGGAACTGCAGATGCTGGAGAATCGAAGGTTACACAAAAAAAGCTGGAGAAACTCAGCGGGTGCATCAGCATCTACAGCATGGTTACACAAAAAAGCTGGAGAAACTCAGCGGGTGCAGCAGCATCTATGGAGCGAAGGAAATAGGCAACGTTTCGGGCCGAAACCCTTCTTCAGACATCCGTCGCTCCATAGATGCTGCTGCGTCCTTCGCTCCATTGTATTGTATTGTGTTCATTGTATTGTATTCAAATTTATTGTCATCGTCTCAATTTGAGACAACGAAATGAATTTTGTTGCTGCTGCATCCTTCGCTCCATAGATGCTGCTGCGTCCTTCGCTCCATAGATGCTGCTGCGTCCTTTGCTCCATAGATGCTGCTGCGTCCTTCGCTCCATAGATGCTGCTGCGTCCTTTGCTCCATAGATGCTGCTGCGTCCTTCGCTCCATAGATGCTGCTGCGTCCTTTGCTCCATAGATGCTGCTGCACCCGCTGAGTTTCTCCAGCTTTTTTTGTGTAACCTTCGATTCTCCAGCATCTGCAGTTCCCTCTTAAGCATCTACAGCATTTGGGTCCACCTTTGTGTTGTTTGGGAGCTGAGGTAGTTGTAGTTGCTCCGCCCGGCCTGTGGGGGGCGCTGCAGCTGCCTGCCCGCCCGCCCGCACCACAACAACAGCCGCCGCCACCGCCGCGTCTCCCCGGTAACCAGCCGCGGCCTCCGCCGTTTATTGACCTTCCCCCCCCGCCCGCCTTGCCCCCGCTCCCTCGGCTCGGCGCGTCGGGTGTATCTGTGTGTGTGTGTGTGTGTGTGGGGGGGGAGGGAGCAGCAACGGGCTTACCGCGTCGGGCGGGCGGGGGGCGGGACGAGCCGGGACGGGCCGAGCGGGCGGGCGGGGGGGGGATCTCGCTGTCAAACGGCCGCTCTCGCCTCACTACTTCACCATGTCAACACAGCGGGCCACATCCGCCGGAAGATGCGTCAGCCGCATGCTAATCACATGCTAATCATATGCAAATCGATCTCCACCCCGCGGCGCATGCGCGCCACCGCTCCTTTGGCTTCCTACTTCCAGCCCATTGGGGGAAAGTTGGAACAGAATTAGGACCATTCGGCCCATCGAGTTCAAGTTCATCAAGTTCAAGTTCAAGTGAGTTTATTGTTATGTGTCCCTGTATATGACAATGAAATTCTTGCTTTGCTTCAGCACACAGAAAAATAGTAGGCATTTACTACAAAATTGTATTGTATTGTATTCAAATTTATTGTCATTGTCTCAATTTGGGACAACGAAATGAATTTCCCTTACAGGCAGTATCATAAAAAAATCACAAAGAAATTATAAAAATAAATAATAAATAAATAATAAAACATATTAAAAATAAAATTGAAATTGAATTAAAATGTAAAAAAAAGCACAAATACAGAAGTCCACGACACAACATAACATAAATGGCACCAAGGTGAGGATGGCACCATAGTCCAGCCAGCGGGATAACAGATAAATGTGTCCATATTTAGATTAGATTCGTTTATTGTCATTCAGACCTTTCGGTCTGAACGAAATTTTGTTTCCCTGCAGTCATACATATAGTTTTAAAAAATGACAAAAACACACAAATCAACGCAAATTTAACATCCACCACAGTGAGTTCACCAAACACCTCCTCACTGTGGTGGAAGGCAAAATCTTAAAGTCTCTGTCTCTTCCCTCTTTGTTCTCCCTCTGCGCCGAGGCGACGGTTCAAACTCCGCGGGTGGTCGCTGCCTCGCCACAGCTCAGAGGCCGAGTCGGGTCTCCGCTACTTCGGGGCCGAGTCGGGTCTCCGCTGCTGCTACCGCTCGCCGCCCGCCACAGCTTCGGTGCCGAGTTACCATGATATAAATATATACACACATGAATAAATAAACTGGTAAAGTGCAAATAACAGAAAGTGGTTATTAATAATCAGAGTTTTGTCCAAGCCAGGTTTAATAGCCTGATGGCTGTGGGGAAGTAGCTATTCCTGAACCTGGACGTTGCAGTCTTCAGGCTCCCGTACCTTCTACCTGAAGGTAGCGGGGAGATGAGTGTGTGGCCAGGATGGTGTGTGGGTCTTTGATGATACTGCCAGCCTTATTGAGGCAGCGACTGCGATAAATCCCCTCGATGGAAGGAAGGTCAGAGCCGATGATGGACTGGGCAGCCCATCGAGTCTAGTCTGCCATTCAATCATAGTTGACCCATCTCAACCCCATTCCCCTGCCTTCTCCCCGTAACCTCTGACTTCTTGCGTACGGCGTGCATGGCCTAAAGTTGAAGGACGACTTGTTCTATTTGATCTTGTTTGATTGTGCACGCCGGGTTGATTGCATTCGTCAAAACAGGGCGGACCACGTGACCTCCAAATGGCAATGAGACCAGGATTTTGGGCCTCGAGATAGTATTTTACGTCGATCTGGCAACACGCTTATGTAAATAAATATGCACCAGCATAATATATTCAAGTCAAGTTTATATTCCATATGCTAATCAGCTCCTAAATAGCACAGCATACAAATAACATTTCAAGCAATATTATTTGTTCTTTGAAATATACTGCTTTACAGGCTCTCTTCCATGAACTATAAAGCACTGCTTGTGATATTTACTGAATGTGGGAGCTTAAGAGGATCCCTGCTGTGTCTAACATTGTTCTTTATAGAAATACACAGGAAATGAAAACAGTCTCGTCGATCCAGTCAGTTGCAAACACCCTATGGACCGGCGTGCATGGCCTAAAGTTGTAGGACAACTTGTTCTATTTGATCTTATTTTGATTGTGCACGCCGGGTGATTGCATTTGTCGAAACAGGGCGGACCACGCGAAGGTTGCCATCTCCCACTGTTGTGCACTGTTCAAGAGGTTGATTAATATGGGTGTCCGGGTTATAGGGAGAAGGCAGGAGAATGGGGTTGAGAGGGAGAGATACATCAGACATGGTTGAACGGCAGAGTAGACTTGATGGGCCAAATGGCCTAATTCTGCTCCTATCACTTATGGTTGCTGTGAAGAAGCTGTTCTTGAACCTGGAGGTGACATTTTTCAGGCTCCTGTACCTTTTTCCCGATGATAGGACCGAGATGAGAGAGTGGCCAGGGTGTAGTGGCTCCCTGATGATGCTGTCTGCCTTTTTATAGCATCACCTAGATCCCTTCAATGGTGGGGAGGCCAGTAGAAACATAGAAACATTGAAACAGAAAATAGGTGCAGGAGGAGGCCGTTCGGCCCTTCGAGCCAGCACCGCCATTCATTGTGATCATGGCTGATCGTCCCCAATCAATAACCCGTGCCTGCCTTCTCCCCATATCCCTTGATTCCACTAGCCCCTAGAGCTCTATCTAACTCTCTCTTAAATCCATCCAGTGACTTGGCCTCCACTGCCCTCTGTGGCAGGGAATTCCACAAATTCTCAACTCTCTGGGTGAAAAAAATCGTTGTTTTGTCAGTATGGATGGGTGAGAAAGTTGAGTAATTTAGACTTGACCAATGCTTTCAATATTCATTTAACTTAAAATTTTAAATTTGAGGAACTACATTTTCAAAAATCCAGAAATTCTTTCTCTTATTCTCTTCTGGGACATCAAGTACTGATTCTGTTTGAAGTGGGAATCTTTGGAGAATCCTATGAGAATTCCAGTTTGAGATCTGAGAGCCAGATAGAAGCAGAAAATCCTGTCTATATTTAAAAGTTAATTACAAAGAATTAGCTTAGTTCACGAGGCTGCGATCTGCTTATTATTTTGTCTATCTGAAGAGTTATATGGAAGGTTGCCGACAATAATGATATATTTGTGCTAGACTTACAATTGTACTTGTTCATCTTGCAGAAAATAAATTTGCTTGAAGATTGTAAATCTTAAACAAGATCAGCAGACTGTTACGTCACGGTTATGGCTTCTTATTGTTCTTTATTGGTATATAATTTTGGGCAAAATTATAATACAGTCACTCACAGATAATTATAATAATACATCTGTTTGTGATCGAGTCACAGAGAGTAACAGAAAGGAGCACCTGGAGGAACCCCACGTGGTCACAGGGAAAGCGTGCAAACTCTGCACAGACAGCACCTGAGGTCAGGATCGAACCCAGGTCTCTGGTGCTGCGAGGCAGCAATTCTACCAGCTGCACCTTTGCGGACATACTTAGGTGTAAAGATATCCCTGATCTCTTTCAATTTTATTTTTCGCTCTTTTGACATTATTTGCAGTGCATTTCATCTCCCTTATACCTGCCTGTGTGAAATTTCACTTGCCATTGTTATGTCTTGTCAATTATCCTGTTTAGTCCATTCTGTGACTGCACCACACCTTGACATCTGGCATCTACTGTAAACCTAACCAAATCTCTTTGTGCTTCTGGATTCAAGACATTGTGGAGGGAATGGACAGACAACGTTTTGGATTCGGACCCTTCTTCAGATTGATTGAAGTAGGGTGGAGAAAGCTGGAAAAGAGAGGTGGGGGTGGAATTATTTTTTACGGGACATTTATGTACATTTAAGGAACATTCGTTATGTAACATTTCATAAAAAGTCTTCATCACTTGTTTCGCCCTAGAATAAAACTGAATCTAATTTAATCTGGCTACAAAATGTCTACTGTACCTATTAATAAAGTGACGTGCAAGATTTTCATGATGAAATGAATGCAAATCAGCTCAGTTTAAATCTTTCATTAATTAATCCTTGCTGCCAATGCCTGAGTTGCCATTTAACAAGAGAGAGAGTTTTAAAACGGTGAAATGTACATTTAGAAAAACAGTTTCTAATTGTCACAATTGATCCGACTATTTCACTTCCATTTTCTCCCAGTTCTACGCAGGTAATTCAACCCTGGAGTTCTACGCAGCATTTTAATGGTGTGTTATTGTAGCACCTTGTACATCAGTAGGAAAAATTGTGCATTTGGTAATAAAGGAAAAAAGAATACGTTTTCTACCGAATACGAAAGTAATTGGTAAAGGAACTGATTTATTCCAGGGAGCAAAGGTTCAGAAAATAAATGTGGTCGATATATGGTATGCTTGCCTTCATTAGTCGTGGCATTGAGCATAAGAGTCAAGAGGTCATGAAGCCGCTATATATGACTGTTTTGGGCCACATTTGGAGTATGGTGTGCTGTTCTGGCTGCCCCATTACAGGAAGCATGTGGAGGGTTTGGAGAGGGTGCAGAGGAGGTCCACCAGAATAATGCCCGGATTAGAGGCTATTAGCTATAGAGAGAGGTTGGACAGACTTGGATTGTTTTTTCTGAAATGTGGGAAGACCTGATACAAGTCTATAAAATTATGAGAGGCATCGACAGCCAGAATCTATTTCCCAGGATGGAAATATCAAAAACAAGAGGTCTTTAAGCAGAGAGAGGCAAAGTTTAAAGGCGATGTGCAGAGCAAATTTTTCACACCGAGGATGGTGGGTGCCTGGAACGCGCTGCCGTGGATGGTGATGGAGGTAGTGGCATTTAAGAGACATTTGGATAAGCACATGGATATGGAGGGTTATGGGTTATATTCAGGCAGATAAAGGTTGATCTTGCCTGATTAGTACGAGTGTCAGGGGTTATGGGGGGGAAGGGAGTAGACTTGATGGGCCGAATGGTCTAATTCTGCTCCTATCACTTATGAAGTCCTGTTCGGCACAGATATTGTGGGCTGAAGGGCCTGTCCCTGTGCTATATTCTATGTTCTAGGTTGATACAATGGACTAAAACAAGAAATGGAATGTGAAACGAAGAACAAATCGCAAAAGGAAATTATTGTGTTAGGTAAACAATGGATGAAATAATAACAAAACAACCCATCTTAACATTAGGACCACCAAGTAATTAAAATAACTAATTGCAATTAAAATATTAATCGACCATTAATTGAAGTTTTAATTGCCTTGGTAAACAATGGAACATCTTTTATCATATTTATTCATTTATTTCAGGAAGTAATTATCAGCCAAGGTTCGGGGTTACTGTGTAAATGGCTGTGAAATTGAATTCTGGAGCGTTAGTTTCAATGACTCCTGGGTTTTGATTTGCTGGCAATTTAGCTGGTGAAACTCAGACACAAACCTTCAACTCAACCAAGAAAATTGTGAGCACCCTAGTATGTATCCTTTGCAGCATCAACAAGGACCCACACCAGCCTGGCCACACCCTGATCTCACTCCTGCCTTCGGGAAGAAGGTACAAGAGTTTGAAAACCCTGACCTCCCGGGAACAGCTTCAGGAACCAGCTCTCGAACACTAACAAACCACCACCACGCTCTCAAAACTTCAATCCGGTCGAGCTGAAGATGGCCAACTCACGTGAACTACCAACTACAACAGGACTGTGGGCGGCAGCTTCAACCTCCCCGGGCCGCGGTGTTTGAGCGCGGGGCTGTCTTCGTTGCACCAGCGCAGGAACTTCAGAGACTTTTCTTTGGCACAGTAAGATATATATATAATGTGTGTTTTTGTTTTATTGTAATTTATTGAACTTTTTTTCGTTCACTATTGGATGGCAGTAGCAGGATTTCGATGGCAGTAGCAGGATCGGTCGGAGTCAGCATGGATTTACAAAGGGGTAATCATGCTTGACTAATCTTCTGGAATTTTTTGAGGATGTAACTAGGAAAATGGACAAGGGAGTGCCAGTGGAGGTAGTGTACCTGGACTTTCAGAAAGCATTTGATAAGGTCCCACATAGGAGATTAGTGGGCAAAATGAGGGCACATGGTATTGGTGGTAGAGTGTTGACATGGATAGAAAATTGGTTGGCAGACAGGAAACAAATAGTAGGGATCAACTCCCCCTCCCATTCCGAATCCGACCTTTCTGTCCTGGGCCTCCTCCATGGCCAGAGTGAGTCCCACCGTAAATTGGGGGAGCAGCACCTCATATTTCACTTGGGTAGTTTACACCCCAGCGGTATGAACATTGACTTCTCCAATTTCAGGTAGTCCTTGCTTTCGCCCTCCTTCTCCTCCCCTTCCCAGCTCTCCCACAGCCCAATGCCTCCGCCTCTTCCTTTCTTCTACCTGCCCCCCCCCACCCCCACATCAGTCTGACGAAGGGTCTCGATCCGAAACGTCACCTATTCCTTCGCTCCATAGATGCTGCCTCATCCGCTGAGTTTCTCCAGCATTTATATCTACCTTCGATTTTTCCAGCATCTGCAGTTCCTTCTTGAAGAAATAAGTTCATTGATCTGTTGTAGTTACATATGACAATTAAACATTTAACTACAGCATTTTGTGCCTATCTTCATGCGTAATTGAACACTCTTGGCTCTTGTGACTTGCTTTGTTTGCTGCTGTTTCTGGTCAAACTCAGCAGTAAGTATCTCAATAAAGAAATGAGAATTTCTCCCTATTTTCTGGTGAGAAATTAAACGTTGTCTGAAATTCTAATGCGTTTTTGTGGCTATTTTGCCATGGCCTCGAATACATAGTATTGTGAGCAAATTTGGACCCCCATATCTGAGGAAGGATGCGCTGGCTCTGGAGAGGGTTGAGAGTAGGTTTACCAGAATGATTCCAGGAATGAGTGGGTTAGCGTATGATGAGCGTTTGGCGGCACTGGGCCTCCACTCGCTGGAGTTTAGAAGGTTGAGGGGGGACCTCATTGAAACTTACAGAATAATGAAAGGCATAGATAGAGTGGATGTGGAGAGGATGTTTCCACTGGTCAGACCAGAGGTCATAACCTCAGAATTAAAGGGCACTCTTTTAGAAAGGAGGTGAGGAGAAACTTCTTTAGTCAGAGGGTAGTTAATCTGTGGAACTCATTGCCATTGTATTGTTTACAATGTACTATGTTTCCATATTCTGTTGTGCTGCAGCAAGTAAGAATTTGTGCATGTTCTATCCGGGACACATGACAATTAAACCCTCTTGGCTCTCTTGACAGGGGGCTGTGGAGGCCAAGCCAGTGGATATTTTTAAGGCAGAGACAGACAAATCTTGATTCAGAACGGGTGTCAAAGGTTATGGGGAGATGGCAGGAAAATGGGATTAGGAGGCAGAGATCAGCCATGATTGAATGGCGGAGTGAAGTCGATGGGCTGATCGGCCTAATTCTGCTCCTATATCTTGTGAATTTGTGAATAATGTTTTCTTACAAGAAGGCAGGAACGGGGTACTGATTGGGGATGATCAGCCATGATCACATTGAATGCCTTGAAGGGCCGAATGGCCTACTCCTGCACCTATTGTCTATTGTTTATTGAAATATTGACTGCACCCGCGAAAGAACCAAAGATAGACACCAAATGCTGGAGTAACTGAGCGGGACAGGCAGCATCTCTGGAGAGAAGGAACGGGTGACGTTTCGGGTCTGAAGAAGGGTCTCGACCCGAAACGTCACCCATTCCCTCTCTCCAGAGATGCTACCTGTCCCACTGAGTTACTCCAGCATTTTGTGTCTGTCTAGTCACCACAAGATGTCAGTGTGTTGACAGCAGGCAATGCGATTTCTTACCCACTTACCACTAAGTGGAGAGTGAAACTTGCTTGCAAACTGACTTGGTACAATGTCAGCACAAAGAACATGATTGATATCTTGTCTGATGTTTATGCCTTCACTTCTCAACCATATTCAGAGTTGGGTATTTTATTTTGCTAAGACAGCAATTTTATCAGAGAAAATCAAACCTCAGATGTTTGATTAGTTGAAACAAAACTGCTGAAATTCAAAATTTAAAACCAACACATCATATCTGCCAGGTAGATAAAAATGCTGGAGAAACCCAGCGGGTGAGGCAGCGTCTATGGAGCGAAGGAATAGGTGACGTTTAAGGTCGAGGCCCTTCTTCAGATCTCCTAGTATCTGCCTATTGTAAGATCCAGGGATAAAATTCATCAGATCCTGACTATGGGTGCTGTCTGTGCGAAGTTTGCACGTTCTCCTTATGACCGCGTGGGTTTCCTCCAGGTGCTCTGGTTTCCTTCCACACTCCAAAGACCTACAGATTTGTACGTTAGGCTGAAAATGCTGGAGTAACTCAACAGGCCAGGCAGCATTTCTGGAGAACAGGAATTGGTGACGTTTAGGGTCAAGACCCTTCTTTAGATCTGTGCAGGTTTTCTCTGGGTGCACCGCTTTCCTCCCACATCCCAAAGACGTTCAGGTTTGTAGGTTAATTGGCCGTCTGTAGATTGACCCTAGTGTGTAGGGAGCGGATGAGAAAGTGGGATAGCATGGAGCTAACATGGACGGGTGATCGATGGACTTGGCGGGCCGAAGGGCCTGTCTCCATGCTGTAACTCCAAACTAAAACTATAACCAACCAGCTCTTCTGCCTCCCTCTCAAGAGCCGCTGGCAGGTTTGGTGTGACAGTGAGTCTGTGCAGGACTTTTCATGCTGTGGTTAGCAACTATTGAAAGCAGCCATGCTGAGGCTTGAGAATTGTCAGAAATAGTCCTGAACTGCAAAAAAAAAAAAAAAAAAAAAAAATCCACAGGAAATAGCAAAGCTGGTGATAATAAAATCAATACTGCAGAAACAGCAGTACGGATTTCCAAAAGGGCAGCAAAAATCTAGCCTTCGAACAATGTGACTTTTATTTTTTTCTGAGATGCGTCTTGTCTACCGGTGACCTCGTGAGGGAGGTGAAGCCGCCTGTGCGAATCACAGTTCCATTTGATATCACATTTTGCAAACGCACTTGCCGCCCTTCAGAAGAATTCAGTTTTACCCTTTAGACAATAGACAATAGGTGCAGGAGTAGGCCATTCGGCCCTTCGAGCCAGCACCACCATTCAATGTGCATGGCTGATCATCCCCAATCAGTACCCCGTTCCTGCCTTCTCCCCGTATCCCCTGACTCCACTATTTTTAAGAGCCCTATCCAATTCTCTCTTGAAAGCATCCAGAGAACCGGCCTCCACCGCCCTCTGAGGCAGAGAATTCCACAGACTCACCACTCTCTGTGAGAAAAAGTGTTTCCTCGTCCCCGTTCTAAATGGCTTACTCCTTATTCTTAAACTGTG
>NC_073397.1:35169754-35234754 GCF_028641065.1 Leucoraja erinaceus
TTTGTGGAATTCCCTGCCACAGAGGGCAGTGGATTTGTGGAATTCCCTGCCACAGAGGGCAGTGGATTTGTGGAATTCCCCGCCACAGAGGGCAGTGGATTTGTGGAATTCCCCGCCACAGAGGGCAGTGGATTTGTGGAATTCCCTGCCACAGAGGGCAGTGGATTTGTGGAATTCCCAGCCACAGAGGGCAATGGATTTGTGGAATTCCCTGCCACAGAGGGCCATTTTTCTTTCATGCTCAATTTCTTTGAATTGTTGATACTGGGGGAGACATGAATGCAACAAACCATGTACAATATGGAATGAGATATTGCTGGATTAACCAAAATATTTCTCAAACTATTCTACTGAAAGAGTTTCCGAGCTCTGTGGAAGATAAAAAATATAATGCACGTCTGTATCTAAAATATGATTAATAAATATAAATCAAGATTTAAAGAATTTTTGGACTTTTTTTTGTTAACCAGCATCTGCAGTTCCTGGTGGTTCCATGTCCATTTTGACGTCAGTTAGAATAGGCTGTTTTGCTGATGGGTGAAATTTTATACAGCTGCAGAGTATTGTATTAGCAGTTGTGTGCTTGATGTTTAAGAAGGAACTGCAGATGCTGGAAAATCGAAGGTAGACAAAAGTGCTGGAGAAACTCAGCGGGTGCAGCAGCATCTATGGAGCGAAGGAAATAGGCAACGTTTCGGGACGAAACCCTTTGGGTTTCGACCCGAAACGTTACCTATTTCCTTTGGGTTTCATCCCGAAACGTTGCCTATTTCCTTTGGGATTCGTCCCAAAACATTGCCCCATAGATACTGCTGCACCCGCTGAGTTTCTCCAGCACTGTGTGTCTATCTGTGTGCTTAAGGACTTTCTACTGATGTTCCAGTAATGGTGCGCTCCACGGTGGTGCAGCGGTAGAGTCGCTGCCTCACAGCGCCAGGGACCCGAGTTACATCCTGACTACGGGCGCTGTCTGCGTGGAGTTTGCACGTTCTCCCCGTGACCGCGCGGGTTTTCTCCGGGTGGCTCCGGTTTCCTCCCACACTCCAAAAACGTACAGGTTTGTAGGTTAATTGGCTTCTGTAAAAATGATACATTGTCCCTAGCGTGTAGCATAGTGCTAGTGTATAGCATGATCGCCGGTCGGAACGGACCTGGTGGGCCGAAGGGCCTGTTTCCCCACTGTATCTCCAAAACTAAATGATGTGAATGTTAATTTCAAAAGGCTTGAACGATTTCAATTAATGCACGGAGATAAGTGTACAAACTGATTTAAATTACTAATAGACAATAGACAATAGGTGCAGGAGTAGGCCATTCGGCCCTTCGAGCCAGCACCGCCATTCAATGTGATCGTGGCTGATCATCCCCAATCAGTACCCCGTTCCTGCCTTCTCCCCATACCCTCTGACTCCGCTATCTTTAAGAGCCCTTTCTAGCTCTCTCAGTATCCATGCCTCCATCGCCCTCTGAGGCAGAGAAATCCACACTCACAACGCTCTGTGTGAAAAAGTGTTTCCTCATCTCCATTCTAAATGCCTTACCCCTTATTCTTAAGAGCACTTTCTAATCTGTGTTTGTTTGGTGAACGCTATGTTGAAGTAGCAGTGTGAATGAAGTTTCTGTATTGCAGACTCTACGAGCTTTTCATTGGTGAATTCGCAGCAATCGGTTCCAAGGTCAGGATTGAAAGCGAGTTTCTGCTGCTGTGAGGCAGCAGCTCTACCCGATGCACTGCCCTGCCGCCGATAGTTAATACCATGGAACACTATGATCATGTTCATACATTATTGGAGCAGAATTAGGCCATTCAGCCCATCGAGTCTACTCCGCCACTCAATCATGGCTGATCTGTCTTTCTCTATCAACCCTATTCTCCTGTCTTGTCCCCATAACTCCTGACACCTGGACTAAACAATTAATAACAGCATTAATGCTCCAACATTTTCCCCACCTCCAACGGGATCCCAACACTGGCCACATCTTCCCATTTCCTCCCCTTCCTGCTTTCCGCTGAGACCTCTCCCTCCGTAACTCCCTGGTCAATTCGTCCCTTCCCACCCAAACCACCCACTCCCCTGGTGCTTTCTCTTGCAATCGCAGGAAATGCTACACTTGTCGCTTTACCTCCCCCCTCGACTCAATCCAAGGACCCAATCAGTCTTTCCAGGTGAGGCAGAGGTTCACCTGCACCTCCTCCAACCTCATCTACTGCATCCACTGTTCCAGGTGTCAACTGCTCTACATCGGTGAGACCAAGCGCAGGCTCGGCGATCGTTTCGCCCAACACCTCCGCTCAGTTTGCGATAACCAACCTGATCTCCCGGTGGCTCAGCACTTCAACTCCCCCTCCCATTCCGAATCCGACCTTTCTGTCCTGGGCCTCCTCCATGGCCAGAATGAGGCCCAGCGCAAATTGTAGGAGCAGCACCTCATATTTCGCTTGGGAAGTTTACACCCCATCGGTATGAACATTGACTTCGCCAATTTCAGGCAGTCCTTGCTTTCTCCCTACTTCCCCTTCCCTTCCCATCTCTCCCCCAAGCCTGCTGTCTCCGCCTCTTCGTTTCCTTCCCCCCCCCCCACAGTCTGAAGAAGGGTCTCGACCCGAAACGTCGCCTATTCCTTCTCTCCATAGATGCTGCCTCACCCGCTGAGTGTCTCCAGCATATTTGCCTACCTACGGAGAAAAAGGATGGGTGATGTTTTGGGTCGGGACCCTTCTTCAGACTGAAAGGGGGGGGGGGGGGAGGGGGGCTGGAGGTGAGAGAAGACCAAGACTGATCAGAGTCTGCCACAATGACCTCAGGTGCCTTGTTGGTTCAGGGAAGGTGTGATCTCAAGAGAACCGAATGTGGGCGACTGTGGAACTGGCAGAGGGACTGGGGAGGGGGAAGTATCAGGTTGTAAGCAGCAGGCTCATCACAGTTTTGTTAGTTTTCTTTTATTTCATTATGTAGATGGAACAACAAGATGTAAGTATTTATACGAGTAAACAGTAATTTGTCTTTTAACATAGATACATACATTTGAATGCACAAACCACAACAAAAATTGCACTAAAACAGTGTTCGAACAGTGCGTACATCCGTAATTAATTACAATACCCAGCACTGTTCCGGAGTTCAGTTTTTGTTTTTTTTTTCTTCTGATTTACAAACATAACTTATAAATTACATATCTTTCAGTGAGGCAAGAATGCCACGAATGCCCTGATCCCAGGTCTGGCTTACCTGAGGCTTTTAAGAAATTCAAACACAGTTCAGAATCTGGAATGTGTTACTGTATATAGACGGCAGCTGGACCCCCAGTACATTGTACAGGAGTCTGTAGGTGCTCTTTCCGTTTGAAGAGTGAATGTCTCCTCCAAGGACTTTTCAAACACTTCCGCTGGAGAAATAATGAATTAGAACCACTACGCAATTCTATAAACCTGCAGATGCT
This sequence comes from Leucoraja erinaceus, assembly GCF_028641065.1. Taxonomy (NCBI): domain Eukaryota; kingdom Metazoa; phylum Chordata; class Chondrichthyes; order Rajiformes; family Rajidae; genus Leucoraja; species Leucoraja erinaceus. The sequence continues at coordinate 35,173,196 of NC_073397.1, forward strand.
GTAAAAAGGCTGTAAACGTCCCATATTAAAACTCCGTGACATTATTTGTCTTTTTTTGAAACTGTTCAGATAATTCAGAGGAAGGCTTCTAACTGCATCATTCTACAATACGTTTAAGTTCGCAGACTAGCTGTTCCCAAATTCAAAGTCACATAACAGACTCACAGACATACAAAATAAATATACGTCATTCACAGAAAAATGGCTCTTAAGTATTACAGTAAGGACTCTTTAAATTAATTTGCTTAAATATCAAATAAATAGTAGTTAATTCATAGTTTTGCTTTAGCAGTGGCAAATGTCTGAAAAATATTTTCGCAAAGGTAGGAAAAAATATTAATAAAATCAGAACATTTTCTGAAAAAATTATCAAAACATGTCAGTTATAAAATATTCTCACTCCACGTAAAAAGGGAATAAATCACATTAATAAAGTAATAAATAATACAATACAAAAATAACTTGACTTGTGTTAACTTCGTAAAACAACTTAAACCGGAACAGCGTGGAAAATATTACAGTCTCCACGCGCTCCAGAAACAAGTTTCTTTGTCAATTCAGTTTTATCTGGATTAAACACAAAGTTAAATAAATAGACAAACATTAAATACATAGGAAGAGTCGACATACAGAATAGGTTACATATTTGCTTTCCAGATTCAATTTTAACGTAATTTTAAAATTTACACAATAATGTTACGGACTGCTTGTTCTAAACAAGTGTAATTTCTATGCTCGTAATTGCTATAAATATTTCTAAACCAATATCAATCACAAATGTACTGTATTTACAGCTTACTTGAACCGTTCATATACAATGTTTTAGACCTGAATGCCCTTTACAGCTTGTTTAATGCTCTCCAGTAGTGCTTTGTTTTCTGGGTTCTGGTAGCATTCCATGTTGGTATACATATCTGTGAGGGTATTAACATAGGCGTCAAAATTCTGTTCGCTGATCGGTTCCTGCTAAACAATAACAGAGACAAAGACAAGGATTAGAACGTGAGTTGAGTCGAGTTGAGTTTATTGTCACGTCAATGTTTGAGTTTATTACCTCAAAGGTAGGAGGTAACATAGGCTAACGACTAACATAGGCAACTCATTCTCCTCCCCAGCTAGCCTCTGCTGTGGGGTTCCACAAGGTTCCATCCTTGGCCCCATTCTCTTCTCCCTGTATATGCTCCCCTTAGGCCAAGTCATTGAAAGGCACGGCATTTCCTTCCATTGCTACGCAGACGATACCCAACTCTATCTCCCCCTGAAGCCCAAAAACCAATCTAATCTGTTTAACCTTACCCGCTGCCTCGAGGATATAAAGTGTTGGATGGCCCAGAACTTCCTCCAACTAAACGAGAGTAAGTCTGAGGTCATCCTTCTCGGCCCCTCGGACTCAATCAAAATGATAGCAGGCAGCCTTGGAAGCCTTACCCCACTACTCAAACCTCACGTCAAAAACCTTGGCGTGATATTTGACTCAGCACTGAAATTTGACAAACAAGTCAATGCCGTGGTAAAAGCTAGCTTCTTTCAGCTTCGGACGATAGCTAAAATAAAACAATTCCTCCAGTTTGATGACCTGGAAAAGATCATCCACACATTCATCTCCTCCCGCCTCGATTACTGCAACTCCCTTTACACTGGCATCAGCCAATCTTCCCTGTCCCGCCTGCAACTGGTCCAAAACGCCGCAGCGAGACTCCTGACGGGCACCCGAAAAAGGGACCACATCACCCCGATCCTGGCCTCTCTCCACTGGCTCCCTGTGCGGTTCCGTATAAACTTCAAGATCCTCCTCCATGTCTACAAAGCCCTCAATGGGCTTGCCCCCACATAAAAAGTCTTCTCACCCACCACTCCACCTCCAGGCCCCTCAGATCGGCCGACTTGGGGTTGCTGAATATCCAACGGTCTAGGCATAAGCTCAGGGGCGACCGCACCTTTGCGGTTGCAGCCCCTAGACTGTGGAACAGCATCCCCCTTCCCATCAGAACTGCCCCCTCCATCGACTCATTTAAGTCAAGACTAAAGACTTATCTATACTCCCAAGCCTTGACATCCTGACGTCCTCTGAGTGAGGGCCACATGTATATATGTATGTAGTCGGTTTGGTTGTGTATTCTTATAACAAATGTAAAGCACTTTGGCCAACGAGAGTTGTTTTTTAAATGTGCTATATAAATAAATGTGACTTGACTTGACGTGTACCGAGGTACAGTGAAAAGTATTTGTTGCTTTCAGCAGGGAGGTTCTACTGCAGTTGTACAGGGTCTTGGTGAGACCACACCTGGACTATTGCGTACAGTTTTGGTCTCCTAATCTGAGGAAAGACATTCTTGTCGTAGAGGGAGTACAGAGAAGGTTCACCAGACTGATTCCTGGGATGTCAGGATTTTCATATGAAGAAAGACTGGATAGACTTGGCTTGTACTCGCTAGAATTTAGAAGATTGAGGGGGGATCTTATAGAAACTTACAAAATTCTTAAGGGGTTGGACAGGCTAGATGCAGGAAGATTGTTCCCGATGTTGGGGAAGTCCAGAACAAGGGGCCACACAGTTTAAGGATAAGGGGGAAATCTTTTAGGACCGAGATGAGAAAAACATTTTTCGCACAGAGAGTGGTGAATCTCTGGAATTCTCTGCCACAGAAGGTAGTTGAGGCCACAGTTCATTGGCTATATTTAAGAGGGAATTAGATGTGGCCCTTGTGGCTAAAGGGATCAGGGAGTATGGAGAGAAGGCAGGGATGGGATACCGAGTTGGATGATCAGCCATGATCACATTGAATGGCGGTGCAGGCTCGAAGGGCCGAATGGCCTCTACTCCTGCGCCTATTTTCTATGTTTCTAAGTGACTTTAAGATCATTATATGTCGTAAAGCGTATGTTTCTTGAAGGAATGGAGTCGTCTACTCATAGAATTGAGTCACTGCCTATTTCACTTGCTGCTAAAATGCATTAGTCCATGCAATATTGAACAAAATATAAAACATGAATTTGTAAGGATAGAGGATTGATATTTAGCTCGTTAAGGTCGTTACTGCTGAATTTTCAATGAGGTTTCCTTTACGGTTAATTTGTTTTCATATGAAAGTTCAGCTAATAAACTTCGAGCATGTCAGTCCCAGTTAAAACAAGCTAAATAATTAAAGTGGATTAAAAGCCTGTATCGTGAAAAATAATCATACTTGGCATTAAAAACTCCATCAGGAAGAAGGGTCGGTAGTCTGAAGGACCTGTCTCCATCTATTCCTCACGCTGCCTCGGCAAGGACCAGTCGCACCTTATCCTGCATCTATACACTGTGGACAGCTCGATCATGTATTGTCTTTCCGCTGACTGGTTAGCGCGCAACAAAAAAGCTTTCCACTGTACTTTGGTACACGTGACAATGAACTAAACTGAACTAAGGTAACTTATTTGATCGAGCAAACTTAAATATGAAATTATTGTGGAGTAATTGTGTGCAGTTTTACTCCCCTAATTTGAGGAAGTACATTCTTGCTATTGAGGGAGTACAGCGTAGGTTTACAAGGTTAATTCCCGGGATGGAGGGACTGTCATATGCTGAGAGAATGGAGAGGCTGGGCTTGTACACTCTGGAGTTTAAAAGAATGAGAGGGGATCTTATTGAAACATATAAAATTATTAAAGGTTTGGACACGAGGCAGGAAACATGTTCCCGATATTGGGGGAGTCCAGAACCAGGGGCCACAGTTTAAGAATAAGAGGTAAGCCATTTAGATGAGGAAAACATTTTTCACCCAGAGAGTTGTGAATCTGTGGAATTCTCTGCCACAGGCTGTGGAGGGCAATTCTCTGGATGCTTTCAAGAGAGAGCTAGATAGGGCTCTTAAAGATAGCGGAGTCAGTGGATATGGGGAGAAGGCAGGAACGGGGTACTGATTGGGGATGATCACAGTGAATAGCGGTGCTGGTTCGAAGGGCCGAAATGGCCTAGTCCTGCACCTATTGTCTATTGTCTCAATATTACAATCTTATCTCATCTGCCTCTTCCGCCGTCAGAAGTGGAATTTATTTTATGGGCCATGAGATAAAGAAGCAGGAACGAAACACGTGATGAGGATGTTGCCAAGATTTGAGGGCTTGAGCTTTTTGGGAGAGACTGGGCAGGCTAGGACTTTATTCCTTGGAGCACAGGAAGATGAGGGGTGATCTTATAGTGGTATATAAAATCATGAGGGGAGTAGATGAGCAGATGCACTAGTCTTTTTCTCAGTGTTGGGGAATCAAGAACCAGAGGTCGTAACTTTAAAGTGGGAGGGACAAGATTTCATAGGAACCTGTGGGGCAACTTTTTCACACAGAGGGTGGTGGGTATTTGGAACATGCTGCCAGAGGAGGTCGTTGAGGCAGATCCTGTAACAACATTTAACATACTTTCGGACAGGTACATGGATAGTAAAGGTTTAGAGGTGGGACAAGTGCAGGTGGGGCAATAGACAATAGACAATAGGTGCTGGAGTAGGCCATACTCTATTGGCCAGATGGCCTAATTCTACTCCGATGACTTGTGAATAATGTTTCCTTACGAAATATTGACTGCACTCATGAGTGGCTACAAGGTGTGCAGGAGAGAACTGCAGATGCTGGTTTAAATCGAAGATAGAAACAAAATGCTGGAGTAACTCAGTGGGACAGGCGGCATCTGTGGAGGGAAGGAATGGGTCTGAAGAAGGGTCTCGACCCGAAAATTGGGATTAGGAGGCAGAGATCAGCCATGATTGAATGGCGGGATAGACCCGATGGGCCGAACGGCCTAATTCTACTCCTCCAACTTGTGAACCTGTGAAGATGGCTTACCATTTGAGGCAGTTTGATGTCAGCAAGGCTGCGAATCAGGGCTTGACTCAACCCTGCCAGCTCTTTAAATAAGGCTTCATTCTGCTCTTCAATCACTTTATTCTCATCTTCGATAGTCTTCAAGTTTTTTTCCATGCTGGAAATCTGAACAAAGTTACTGACGGTTAATCCATTGATTCAGTAATACGACTCTTCCTCTAATCTGATGAATTAATACATGCAATCACACATCCGTAATCCTCCCCCTTCCTGAGCGCATTATATCAAAGAATATGTGAAAGTTACAAGTACTATAGACTAGGACCAGTCTGTTGAGTAGTCAGAGGATAAGATGCATGACAAAACTTAAGGGGCTGTCTCCCACTGTACAAGCTAATTCAAGAGTTCTCCCGAGTTTCCCCTGATTCGAACTCGGAGAATTACGGTAATGGCTGCTCCTGGGTACTCGGGGCTCTCGTGGACATTTTTCAACATGTTGAAAAATCTTCACTCTCTGTGGAAAAAAACAGACCCTTTAAACTTTGCCCCTTTCACCTTAAAGCTGCGCCCTCTAGTCTTTGACATTTCCACCCTGGGGAAAGAAGGTTCTGACTGTCTACCCTATCTCTGCCTCTCATAATTGTATACACTTCTCCCCGCAACCTCTGGCGTTCCAGCGGAAACACTAATAAAAGAGAGACAGTTGTAACTGGCACATCTCAGTGTGAAGCTTTGATCAGGAACTGGGGTGTATGTTTTTATCACCTCGCTCACATAGGTTCCAAACCAGCTATTCAGACAAATGCTGCCTGAAATGGTGCTTTGTGATGGGAATCTGGGAAGACATGGCTCAGTTCCAGGGATGTGAATTCATACCAAAGAAATGAAGGCTGTTTGCGTGGGCGTGTCACTTCAAGAGGCCAATGATGGTTGTTTGCGGAGAGCTCATACAGTTTGCAACCTTCACCTGGTCCACCTTGTTTCGACTGATGCAATCAACTAACGTGCACCAACAGAACTTCTTCTTCTTGTATATGGCGTGCACAGCCTACAGTTGTAGGACAACTTGTTCTATTTGGTCTTATTTGACCGTGCAAGCCGGGTTGATTGCATTCGTCAAAACAGGGTGGACCACGTGAAGGTTGCAATCTCCCACCCCGCACCAACAGATGATCAAATAGAACAAGTTGGCTTACAGCTTTAGGCTGTGCACGGCATAGGCAAGAAGAAGATACAGTTAGGGAGAGGATGTGTAATCCCCACACACGCACGCACACATACGTCAGAGCCCGTGGTCGGGATCGAACCCTGATCCCTGTTGCCGTGAGGTAGTAGCACGGACCGCTCTGTCACCATGCTGCCTGCCACTGCCCCCGTAGATTCCTACCTGCGATTGCAACTTCACCATGTTGGATTCCATCTCTGTGTTGGACTCATTTAGTTCACTGATCTCTTTGTCAAGTTGCTTAATCTCTTCATCATTTTCTATCGCTGTTGAAGAAACAAAAGTGTGTTTGAGGAAGCCTAGAAAATACGACATTCCATCTTCGATAGTTCATCAGGGAAGGGCCTGTCCCATTTACCCAATTTTTTTCGGCTACTTTTCGGCGACCCGTCATAGTCGCAGCAGGTCTCCGAAAATTTTCAACATGTTTAAAATCTAGCGGTGACCAGAAAAAGGTACGACTCTTTGGGCGACTACTTATGACCATCCAGGCGTCACCCCGTGACATGTCGACATGTGACGCCTGTACGGTCGTGAGTAGTCGCCCAAAGAGTCGGACCTTTTTCTGGTCGCCGCTGGATTTTAAACATGTTGAAAATTTTCGGAGACCTGCTGCGACTATGACGGGTGCCGGCAAGTCGCCGAAAAAATCGCGTAAGTGGGACAGGCCCTTAAAGTATGTTTTAAGGGACTTACACAAATGCATTAAGTACTTTGTTGAGACCACGTGCAGGCTTGGCGATCGCTTCGCCCAACACCTCCGCACAGTTCACATTAACCAACCTGATCTCCCGGTGGCTCAACACTTCAACTCCCCCTCCCATTCCCAATCCGACCTTTCTGGCCTGGGCCTCCTCCATGGCCAGAGTGAGTCCCACCACAAATTGGAGGAGCAGCGCCTCATATTTTGCTTGGGTAGTTTACACCCCAGCGGTATGAACATTGACTTCTCCAATTTCAGGTAGTCCTTGCTTTCTCCCTCCTTCCCCTCCCCTTCCCAGCTCCCCCACAGCCCAATGTCATCATCTCTTCCTTTCTTCTTCCCAACCCCCCCACCCCCACATCAGTCTGAAGAAGGGTCCCGACCTAAAAAATATCACTTGTCCATTTTCTCAAGAGATTCGTACAGCATGAAAACCGGCCCTGCGGCCCAACATGCCCCTGCCGACCAAGATGCCCCATCCACATTAGTCCACCTGCCCGCGTTTGGCACAGATCCCTCTGAACCGTTCCTATCCATGTACCTGTCCAAATGTCTTTTAAATGTTGTTATGGTACCTGCCTTAAGATTTAAATTTCGACAGTCACATCAAATCAGTAACAAAATCGGCCTACTATCACCTCAAAAACATAGCAAGATTAAGAGGACTCATGTCATTTCAAGACTTAGAAAAACTTGTACATGCCTTTATTAATAGCAGGCTAGATTATTGTAACGGTCTCCTTGCAGGTCTTCCTAAAAAAACTGTCAGGCAGCTACAGCTTGTTCAGAACGCTGTTGCTAGAGTTCTAACAAAGACCAAAAAATTTGAACACATTACACCAATTCTTAAATCCTTACATTGGCTCCCTGTATGTCAGAGAATTGATTTTAAAATCCTGCTGCTCACCTATAAATCACTACATGGTTTAGGACCAAAGTATATCACTGACATGCTTCCACTATATAAGCCTTCTAGACCGCTAAGATCTTCTGAAACCAATCTGTTAGTGATTCCCAGAGTAAATACAAAACATGGGAAAGCAGGATTTAGTTACTATGCAACAAATAGCTGGAATAAACTTCCTGAAGATTTAAGACTTGCCTCAACTTTGACCACTTTTAAAACAAGACTGAAAACTTTTATGTTTACTTTAGCTTTCAGCTAAATCTTAACTACATTGCACTTTTAACTTTTGCACTTTTTATAATGCATTTTTAATTTTGCTTTTCTTTTCTTTTAGTTCTATTTTATTTCATTTTATTATTTCATTTTATTGTATGACATGTTTTTATGTGAAGCACTTTGAGTCTGCCTCGTGTATGAAATGTGCTATATAAATAAAGTTGCCTTGCCTTGCCTTGCCTTGCCTCAACTACCTCCCCTGGCAAGACACAGCCCTGGAGTCACTCAGCGGGTCAGTCAGCATCTCTGGAGAACATGGATAGGCAACGTTTCGGGTCAGGACCCTTCTCCAGACCATTGGGTCTTGATCAAAACTCCACCTATCCATGTTCTCCAGAGAAGCTGCCTGACCCACCTTGTCCTTTCCTTAGTAACCTAGCATCTGCATCTCCTTGTCTCTTCCTCCTCTGGCAACTTGTTCCGTACACCCACCATCCTCTGTGTGAAAAAGTCACCCCTCAGATTCCTATTAAATCTTTCCCCTCTCATTAGAGAGTTAGACATAGCTCTTAGGGCTAACGGAATCAAGGGGTATGGGGCGAAAGCAGGAATGGGGTACTGATTCTGGATGACCAGCCATGATCATATTGAATGGCGGTGCTGGCTCGAAGGACCGAATGGTCCACTCCTGCACCTATTTTCTACGTTTCCCTGTTTCATCTTAAGTTATAGACAAAAGACAATAGGTGCAGGTGGCTGATCATGGCTGATCATCCCCAATCAGTACCCCGTTCCTGCCTTCTCCCCATATCTCCTGACTCCGCTATTTTTAAGAGCCCTATCTAGCTCTCTCTTGAAAGCATCCAGAGAACTGGCCTCCACCGCCCTCTGAGGCAGAGAATTCCACAGACTCACAACTCTCTGTGAGAAAAATTGTTTCCTCGTCTCCGTTCTAAATGGCTTACCCCTTATTCTTAAACTGTGGCCCCTGGTTTTGGACTCCCCCAACATCAGGAACATGTTTCCTGCCTCTAGCGTGTCCAACCCCTTAACAATCTTATATGTTTCAATAAGATTTCCTCTCATCCTTCTAAAATCCAGAGTGTACAAGCCCAGCTGCTCCATACTCTCAGCATATGACAGTCCCACCTTCCCAGGAATTAGCCTTGTAAACCTACTCTGCACTCCCTCAATAGCAAGAATGTCCTTCCTCAAATTAAGGGACCAAAACTACACACAATACTCCAGGTGTGGTCTCACACGGGGCCCTGTACAACTGCAGAAGGATCTCTTTGCTCCTATACTCGATTCCTCTTGTTATAAAAGTTGCATTTCAGGCATTTTCAATGACACTATAGGGCAGTAGCCAAGTATGCGGTATTTACAAGGTTTCCAATCACAGCGGCAGATTGCGTTAGGTGCTAATTCTCATCGTACGTATCTTACCGTCACTTGCTCTGAATTTTGTCGTAAGTAGATCTTCCCCTGAGAATTTTGCTTTCTTCATGGCCAAAGTTGCTCTTGGACAACCAGAAAGACTGGAGAGAGGAAACCAAAGCACAAGAGAGAACAAGCCCATTGAGTGAGTTTCATCAAACTGCTATCATGTTGTCGACAGATTTATCAAAAAACAGGAATGAAAATAAAATGAGGTGAACACAAGTTTCAGCGTCTGATAAACGTTTAGTCATCCATAAAGGTTCATGGAGGCTGGGAGACCCTTTCATCAGATTCACACCCGAGGAGCTGTTGTCTGTCCATTCCCTCCACAGATGCCGCCTGACCCGCTGAGTTCTTCCGTCATTTGTGTTTGGCTGAAATTCTAACATCTGCAGTCTCTTTGATTTGAATTGAATACTTTATTGCCCCATGTGACAAGTCACATTGAAATTCTTTGCAGGGTAAATGCAAATAGTCAGCCATAAACGGGACTGACAAAATTGCCCACACCGGCCAACATGTCCCCAACTACACTAGTCCCACCTGCCCGCGTTTGGTCCATATCCCCCCAAACCTGCCGTATCCATGTACCCCTTGCCCCAGTTCCCCCTTGGTACTTCCCCCCCCCCCCCCCCCCCCCCCCCATTCCCCATTCCACCCCACGCCGGGCAATTTTGTCCCTTGTGTCTCCATAAATGCCTAACACTTTTTAATCCAAATTATTTGATCATTCATTTCCGCATTTGAATCCAAACTTAGTAAATTAAACTGTTTGATTAAATGTGCTCAGGAGTAGGCCATTCGGCCCTTCGAGCCAGCACCACCATTCAATGTGATCATGGCTGATCATCCACAATCAATACCTCGTGCCTGCCATCTCCCCATATCCCCGGACTCCGCTATTTTTAAGAGCCCTATCCAGCTCTCTCTTGAAAGCATCTAGAGAACCGGCCTCCACCGCCCTCTGAGGCAGAGAATTCCACAGACTCACCACTCTCTGTGAGAAAAAGTGTTTCCTCGTCTCCGTTCTAAATGGCTTAGTCCTTATTCTTAAACTGTGGCCCCTGGTTCTAGACTTCCCCAACATCGGGAACATGTTTCCTGCCTCTAGCGTGTCCAAGCACTTAACGATCTTATATGTTTCAATGAGATCTCCTCTCATCCTTCTAAACTCCAGAGTGCACAAGCCCAGCTGCTCCATTCTCTTAGCATATAACAGTCCTGCCATCCCGGAAATTAACCTTGTAAACCATGTAAAACCTTGTAAACTCCCTCAATAGCAAGAATGTCCTTCCTCAAATCAGGGGACCAAAACTGCACACAATACTCCAGGTGTGGTCTCACTAGGGCTCTGTACAACTGCAGAAGGACCTCTTTTGCTCCTATATTCGATTCCTCTTGTTATAAAGGCCAACATGCCATTCACTTTCACTCAGTGGGCTGAAGGGGTGGAAGATTGCAACCTTCACGTGGTCCGCCCTGTTTCGACTAATGCAATCAACTAGACGTGCACAAACAGAAGATCAAATAGAACAAGTTGTCCTACAACTTTAAGCTGTGCATGCCACACGAAAGAAGAAGAAGTGGGCTGAAGGGACTCTGAACCCTCTCCAAGACAGACAGACGTGAAGCTCACCGTTTAACCTGTTTTTACAAAATGTTAAATGGTCAGCTCGACATAGATGACCAAACCTACACCAAACCCAAACCAATTCGCAGACGAGGGCATTCGATCCACTTTGAGATCCCAGCTACCAAGACAGATGTGTACAGCAATTCGTTCTACCCCCGCACAATTAAAGCATGGAATAATCTTCACCCTACCATAGTTACCCAACTAGACGCAACTAAATTTAAAGTAGCTCTTTCTTCCCAAAACCCTTTCTGGCTTAAGTCCTCCCTCCACCACCTCCAGTTTAAATTCCAGTTGGAATATTTTGGAGGACCAAGAAACCAAGGGCCTGTTTCCGTGCTGTTTCTTTCAGTCAATGTAGGGCAGTGTTGTCTACCTTCTATGTGTAAGGAAGCTGCCATTGGCATGTCCTGAGCCATCGCAGCCCGGAGTTGGGCACGCCGGCCCGTCTCCCTTCACGGGCTTCCAGGTAAAGGGCGAGCCGTTGTGGAATCCTTCCTTTTGGCGACGGGCGGCCAGCGGGCATCCGGACGCACTGCGATGCGACGCGTACTTGCCACTGACGTGGCCCAGTCCGTCGCACCCAGGGACGGGGCACCTGAAGAGAAAACAAGACACTTGATACCACTGGCTACTTGCTCCCATTACACACGGCATAGGAATGGCAGGCAGGAACGGACTCACAAAACTCAAAAAGCATGTTGCAGACACAAGCAAAACAAAGGGTGCGCAAATGTAAACAAAAAGGTCTGAGGAGAGAAGAAAAGACACAAAGTGCTGGAGTAACTCAGCGGGTCAGGCGGCGCCTCAGGAGAACGCGGATAGGTGACGTTTGAGTCAGGTTTAAAAAAGGAACCCGATCCGAAACATCATCTATCAACGTAGAAACTAGGAACTGCAGATGCTGGTTAATACAGAAAAGGACCCAAAGTTCTGGAGTAACTCCGCCGGTCTGGCAGCATCCCTGGAGAACATGGATAGGTGATACGCAAGAGGACACAAAGTGCTGGAGTAACTCGGTGGGATGGCTGATGAAGTTTAGTTTTCTAGTTCAGTTAACTGTATCATTGTCATGTGTACCGAGGTACAGTGAAAAACCTTTTTGTGAGGTTGAAAGTTCGCTTAAAGATAGTTCACAGTTCTCCAAAGAGGTAGATGGAAGGTTAGGACTGCACTATAGCTGATGATAGGATGGTTCAGTTGCCTAATAACAGCTGAGGAAAAATACTGTCCCAGGCTGTGTGGAGGTTTGTGTTTGCCTCTTGCCTGATGAGAGAGGGGAGAAGAGGGAATGATCGGCGTAAGACTACGATATATGTACAAAAACACGAAAGCATCAGACTCGACCCGAAATGTCACCTCTCCATGTTCTCCAGAGATGCTGCCAGAAGGGCCTGTCCCACTTACGCGATGTTTTTCAGCGACTGCCGGCACCCGTCAAAGTCGCAGCAGGTGGCGGAAAGTTTGCAACGTGTTGAAAATCCAGCGGCGGCCAGAAAAAGGTACGATTCTTTGGGCAACTACTCACGGCCGTACAGGCGGCTCACGCTGCCTGAGTAAACCAGCATCTGCAGTTCCTTGTGTTCGACTCTAAATCCAGTTAGTTCACAGTGTATCCCTAGTGGAGCCATGTTTCAATGTTAACCAAACACCTCATTTCCCCACTGCTCAACTGCAATGTGTATGTTGATAGATTTCACCCATTAGAAATACTATCAACAGGAGACAGGATATTATTTCTAATAAAAGGTAAGAAAGAGGAACATGGTCCTTTAGTTTAGTTTAGAGATTCGGAGCAGGAAACAGGCCCTTCGGCCCACCGAGTCCATACCGACCCCATACACTACCATTAACCCACACACTAGGGCCAATTTACGATTTTTACCAAAGCCAATGAACCTACAAACCTGCACGTCTTTGGAGTGTGGGAGGAAACCGGAACACCCGGAGAAATCCCACTTGGTTACAGGGAGAACTCCGTACAAACTCCACCCACAGACAGCATCCATAGTCAGGATTGAACCCGGGTCTCTGGCGCTGTGCCATCTCGTTTGGGAATTGCTCTGCCCAGGACAAGAAGGCTCTGCAGAGAGTAGTGCGTTCGGTCTAACGTACTATGGGAACTTCACTTGCCCCCCTGCAGGAACTATACATCAGGAGGTGCATCTCCAGAGCCAACAATATCATGAGAGACCCCTTGCACGCCTGCAATGGACTGTTCCAGCTGCTACGGTCAGGCAAACGCCTCCGTTGCCATGCGGTGAGAACGGAGAGGTTGAGAAGGAGTTTCTTCCCAGAGGCAATTCGGTCTGTAAACGCCGATCTCACCAGGGACTAACTCTACTGAACGTTTTTCCTTCCATTATTTATTATGTAAAAGAATATGTGTGTTATGATTGTGTTTATAGTTTGTTTGGCTGTTTGTTTGTTTGTCTTTTGCACAAAGGTCCGCGAGCATTGCCACTTTCATTTCACTGCACATCTCGTATGTGTATGTGACAAATAAACTTGACTTGACTTGACTTGACTGTGGGGCAGCAACACTTAAGCTATTCATTCCATTTTTCTGACAATAAGTAGAAATGTAATTTAAGTTTCAGTCATCAATTAGTTTTATTTTCTTTGCTAAATACATCTTTGTGTTTAGAATGCTCTGTCCTTTGAATGGGATGTGTGATGTATGTGTACAATCATACAATCTTAGTGACAATCTAAATCAGCCGATATTTTTTACTTTGACACAGTGGCAAATTCTTTTGGCCCGCTTCATAAAAAGTGTTCAGCTTTTAAATGAAACAGTCAGCGTCCCGACCAAATGCAGTTTTTAAAACTTAAATATGGACAGGTTTCATTTCCACAGCTTAAGTTTGTGTAAATTTTTGTGTAAATTTTTATTTTGTATTGTGTGTTTTTTTTTCCATTGTACCGCTGCTGGCTAATTCATTTCACTTGCACTTTAAATGGGATTAGCTTAGTTTGTTTGTTTGTCTGAAGAAGGGTCTCGACCCGAAACGCCGCCTATTTCCTTCGCTCCATAGATGCTGCCTCACCCGCTGAGTTTCTCCAGCATTTTTGTCTACCCTCGATTTCCCAGCATCTGCAGTTCCTTCTTAAACAGCTTAGTTTTGTTTGTTTAGTTTATTGTCACGTGCACCAAGGTACAGCGAAAATCTTTTTTGTTGCGTGCTATCCAGTCAGTGGAAAGACTGTACATGATTACCATCTCGTGTAGATGGGGCATCATGGTGGGCATTGAGGTGTCGGGCCGAAGGGCCTGTTTCTGTGCTGTGTGTCTCACTACATCTCTGTGTCAAATTCTTTCGAGCATCTTTAAAACAAAATATGTTCCGCGTTTAGCTCTGTTTTTAAATGAAGCAGTTGGTGCTTCCACCAAATGCAAGTTTTTTTGACAAAAACAGCGATAATATTCATCTTCACAGCTTGGGTGATAAATTAACAAGGAAGATCATATGCTCTTTCTAAAACTCACTGGATTCCATTCCATTGATTTAATGGGTAATAACCGCTCGATATTTTAACGCTCATTTTAAATGTATCAATTTAGTGTGGTGATTAACCTGAGAAATATATAAAGGTCCGCCTCGTTATACTATAATCTGAATAACGTGCGGTTGATAATGAAACTTTCAAAGTTTGGACATGATCGGTGCAGTGTCTGAGTTGCTGTCTCACACGTCAGAAACCCGGGTTCCATCCTGACCTCGGGTGAAATCAGAGCACCTGGAGAAAACCCACGCAGTCACAGGCAGAACATACAAACTCCGTCCAGGCGGCACCTGAGGTCAGGATCGAACTCAGGTCTCTGGCGTTCCCAGGCAGCAACTCTACCCTCTGCACCACTGCACCACTAAAGTGTCAGGTCCTCGGTTGCCACCAAGATGATGATGGTCCTGGGTGATGTAATCTGGGTAGGAAAGCTGTTGAACGCCAACAAGAGGTGATTTCACTTCTTAGGGATGGACAATGCGGGGATTTCTGTGGCATGCATGGAAGAGTCAGGATTAAATTACGTCCATGCACTGTTGCATGTGGAGATCGTCGCATTATCTGCGGGATTGAGATGGGAAAGGACACCGTGTACTGCACCAGTAAACAATCAATGTACAATCAACCTCATAACGAGCATATGTTCATGGAGGGGGGGGGGGGGTTATTAACGAGGCTAGCTGAGATAGTTGGGCCCAGGTTGCCCATACACTGGCCTGATAAGGCCCAGTGGAGATGTCCCATGACTTAGATCATTGGCTGTGCAATAACTACAAACACTTCCCTTTCTGCAAAGCGTAACTCCAAACTGATGCATTTATTTAAGAAGGGCCTGCACAGTGACGCCGGAGACCCAGATTCGATCCTGACCCTGGGTGCTGCCTGTGTGGAGTTTGCATGTTCCCCATGTCTACTCCAGGTGCTCCTGTTCCCCCCCCCCCACAACACGGAGACTTGCGGGTTCGTAGATTAATTGGCCCCTCTGTGAATTGCCTCCAGTGTGTGTGTGGAGTAGGGCAACATAGAACTAGTGTGAACTAGATGGTCAGCATGGACTCAGTGGGCTGAAGGACCGTCCCCACCATCGAGGGGATCTATCGCAGTCGCTGCCTCAAAAAGGCTGGCCAGCACCATCATAGACCCACACCATCCTGGCCACACACTCATCTCTCCGCTGCCATCGGGAAGAAGGTGCAGGAGCCTGAAATCTGGTACATCCAGGTTCAGGAATAGCTGCTTCCCCACAGCCATCAGGCTATTAAACTCGACAACAAACAAACTCTGAACAATAACTGTCTATTATTATTACTTTATCTGTTTATATATCTACATTACTATATCTGTTTATTTATTGTGTATATACATATATATATATATGGTCTATAGTCTATAGACACACTGAACTTTTATCTCCTGTTCTGTATTATGTGTCCCTATTCTGTTGTGCTGCAGCAAGCAAGAATTTCATTGTCCTATCTGGGACACATGACAATAAAACTCTCTTGACTATTGAAGTCATAAGTCACAGTGAACTCAATTAAAGTAATGTTTCAGAAGGAACTGCAGATGCTGGAAAATCGAAGGTAGATAAAAAATGCTGGAGAAACTCAGCGGGTGCAGCAGCATCTATGGAGCGAAGGAAATAGGCAACGTTTCGGGCCGAAACCCAAAGGGTTTCGGCCCGAAACGTTGCCTATTTCCTTCAATTAAAGTAATGCTGTGCTGCAGTCTGGTCCACAAACATATTGTCCTGTCAGAAGCTCTTCTTATTATTATGTTTTACTCAATCAACTTATTTTATAAGCATCGAAATGATATAATTTTTCAGAGGGAGATATACCTCCCCCACCCTCACCCATCATAGCATCGGATTTAGATTTAAATATGTGTTGCACCATTCTGTTGTTGTAAGAATTCAGTAAAGGGTATCCACGTCTTAAGAAATTGATCTGGTTTTTCTGCCAAGACAAGCCTAATGTTTTCCAAGTGTAGTGTCTCGGACATGTCTGTAATCCACATCTGCACTGTGGGGACTGTTGTCTGTTTCCAAAATTTAAGTATTAATTTTTCTGCCGTTATTAGGTCGTAATTGAGGAAACTCTCTTTGAAATATCATTAGCTGAGAGCAGGCCTCTGACATACATAATATGATCAGTTTTATATCTGGGTCCAATTTAATTTTAAGTATTTTGGAAAAGGTATCAAATATTCTCCTCCAGAAGTTTTGAAACTTTGTGCAGGAAAACTTTGCGCGGGGGGTAGTAGTTGAACTGGTTGATCTTAGAACAGAAGAGTGCTTTGTCTGCATGGCTTTTTTGAATTAGTTTCCTCAGGAGACGGGGGGCAGATTCAGATAACTAAGCTGCTTGAGAATTGACATCGTCAATCTCTGGAGAAGCCATCGTGAAGGGATTTGGATGGTCGGGGACTGTAAATTAAAAGTTGTGAGTGGCAATTGGAGAGGGCGGGTGTTCTGCAGTGGCTGCAGAAAAGTTGGGGTTAGTTAGTGTAGTTTATCGGTACGTGTAGACAATTGTCACGTGTTAAGAGTTGTGGCCCTGTCCCACGGTACGAGTTCATTCCAAGCGCTCTCCCGAGTTAAAAAAAAAAAATCTAACTCGTGGTAAGCACGGAGAATGAACGTAGCGGGTACGTTGGAGCTCGGGGACGTCTCTTAGCGGCTCGTAACGCTAACGGCAGGTACTCGGGAAGACTTGCTAATGGAAGGTAAGCACGGGAAGACTCGTGAAGATTTTTCATCGTGATGAAAAATGTCCACAAGAGCCCCGAGTACCGACGAGCGGCCATTACCGTAAATCTCCGAGTTCGAATCAGGGCAAACTCGGGAGAGCTCTTGGAATGAACTCGTACCGTGGGACAGAGCCATTAGATTTAGCTCGGGGCTAACGCAATCAAGGGACATAGAGGGAAAAAGCAGGAATGGGGTACTGATTTCGGATGATCAGCCAATATCATATTGAGTGGCGGTGCTGGCTCGAAGGGCCGAATGGCCGACTCCTGCACCTATTTTCTGTGTCTCTATGTTTCTATGTACAGTGAAGAACGTTTTGTTGCGTGCTGAGCAGTCAGCGGAAAGACTATACATGATTACTATGGAGACATCCACTGTGTACAGATACAGGATAAAGGGAATAACATTGAGTGCAAGGTAAAGGTCATGCCTGATTCAGCGCTGACAAAAATGATGATGCAGATTGAGAATTTTATGGCCTTCTTGCTTTCACCATTTGCAGTGTGATTACAATTTGCAGGCGCAACAATTCCATTCAGTTCCTACATTGTTAATTGTTAATAGATTAAGTTTCTAGCAATCTATGGTGCTTTAGACACACGTATATATATATATATATATATATTTAGATATTTGTGTGTGTGTGTGTATATATATGTGTGTGTGTGTGTGTGTGTGTGTGTGTGTGTGTGTGTGTGTGTGTGTGTGTGTGTGTGTGTGTGTATGTATGTGTGTGTGTGTGTGTGTGTGTGTGTGTGTGTGTGTGTGTATATATGTGTGTGTGTGTGTGTATGTGTGTGTGTGTGTGTGTGTGTGTGTGTGTGTGTGTATGTATATGTGTGTGTGTGTGTGTGTGTGTGTGTGTGTGTATATGTATGTGTGTGTGTATATATATGTGTGTAATATGTGTGTGTGTGTGTGTGTGTGTGTGTATATATGTGTGTGTGTGTGTGTGTGTGTGTGTGTGTGTGTGTGTGTGTGTGTGTATGTGTGTGTGTGTGTGTGTGTATGTGTGTGTGTGTGTATATGTGTGTGTGTGTGTGTATATATATATGTGTGTGTGTGTGTGTGTGTGTATATATATATGTGTGTGTGTGTGTGTATATATATGTGTGTGTGTGTGTATATATATATATATATGTGTGTGTGTATATATATATATGAGTGTGTGTGTGTATATATATATATGTGTGTGTGTGTGTGTGTGTGTGTGTGTGTGTGTGTGTGTGTGTGTGTGTGTGTGTGTGTGTGTGTGTGTGTGTGTGTGTATATATATATGTGTGTGTGTGTGTGTATATATATATATATGTGTGTGTTATATATATATATGTGTGTGTGTGTGTGTGTGTGTGTGTGTGTGTGTGTGTGTGTGTGTATGTATATATGTGTGTTGTGTGTGTGTGTGTGTGTATGTGTGTGTGTGTGTGTGTGTGTGTGTGTGTGTGTGTGTGTGTGTGTGTGTGTGTGTATGCGTATGTATATATATGTGTGTGCGTGTATGTCTCTCCCTCATAGAACATGACATGGTGAGTTGGAACGTTTAATTAAGATGCTAACTCTATGACCTGCTGCAGATATTAAATCACCTCCATAGATTTGCCCCATGCGCCTCCCTTTATGACTACACAAGTGGGGAGAAGCCAAAGCTGGTGGAATTGCAGAGGATGTCAGATTTCTACGCAGCGCTGCTTTTCAGTTCACAGCTTCTTGTGGCCCTGAAGATTCTGTTTAATCCAACAACCGGACAGTTACTGGAGAAGCCTGAAACTATATTATGGTATATGGACACACTGATCTGTTTTGTAGTCAATGCCTACTATGTTAGTGTGCTGAAGCAAAGCAAGAATTTCATTGTCCTATCAGGGACACATGACAATAAACTCACTTGAACTTGAACTTGAAACTCCTTTGTGCATTGCGCGGAGAAGATTAAAAGTGTTTCAAAACTCCGGCAAGGTGCATTCCTGGTATGCAGGCAAAGCAATTTATAATGGCACTAACATGTATAAAAGGATGACAGTGAAATGGGGTCTAAATTACCCTCCTCCCCCTCCCAACTTTGAACAATGTTCTTACCAGAATAATACACTTACATATATAACAGAAATCCTGGTAACACATAATGAAATCAGAAAAGCTAAACTTGTTACATTCAGCATCTGGTGTCAACTGTTCCTTTAGCATGCACAAGATAATTGATTAATTAAACAGCAGTCCCTTGATATAAAATTCGGTGATAGTTGCAACTGGGAAAGAAGCTGTTAAACATTGCTCTTCCAGCTGTTTCCCCTCCTAGAAGGTACAGAGCAGTATATATATATATATATATATATTCAGATGAAAGCACTCGGAGCTACTGAGCCCATCATGTAAACGCACCGTCTTTTAGCCCCAATCAACACACGGCAACACTTCCAATGTTTTGCTAAGGTTCGCCAAAATGATGCGAGTTAAGAAAGTTTCAAAAACCTCACAGCGCCAGAGACCCAGGTTCGATCCTGACCTCAGGTGGAACCGAACTGAGAGATAGTGAAAGGTGTATTTGTTGGTGTACCTGTTAAATGGTACCTTTTCCTATCTCTCGTTTTCCTCTCCCCTGACTCTCAGCCTGAAGAAGGGTCTCGACCCGAAACGTCGCCCATTCCTTCTCTCCAGAGATGCTGCCTGTCCTGCTGAGTGACTCCAGCATTTTGTGTCTATCTTTGTTGATGTGATATTGTGTGATGACCACCAGGTTCACTAATAGGCATGTGGATTATTTAGGTTCATTGTCGACTGTAAATTACCCCTAGTGTGTCGGGACACAAAAAGCTGGAGTAACTCAGCGGGACAGGCAGCATCTCTGGAGAGAAGGAATGGGTGACATTTCACCCAACAAACAGCTAACATCATCATGACTTTTTTTGCATATCTTTCATTCATTGTTCTATATCTCTCTACATCATCGTCTATATCTCTCGTTTTCCTTTCCCGTGACTTTCAGCCTGAAGAAGGGTCTCGACCCCAAACGGCACCCATTCCTTCTCTCCAGAGATGCTGCCTGTCCCGCTGAGTGACTCCAGCTCTTTGTGTCTATCTCTGGTTTAAACCAGCATCTGCTGTTCCTTCCTACACCTCGTGTGTAGGGAATAACATAGAACAAGTGTGAACAGGTGATCGACGGTCGGGGTGGACAAGGAGGGCCAATGATTCTCTTTGCATTCTGCTTAACTAAATTGCACGGAGAATATCTATAGCACTGTTTTCAGATTTCATTTCCGTTTTCAAAGTGAGTTAAAGGTGATTTTGGGCAAAAACATGCAACTGGGAGTGAGTTTAGAAAACCAGAATTAGACTTTAGACTTCAGAGATCCAGCGCGGAATAAGGCCCTTTGGCCGCGCTGATCAGCGATCACCCCGCACGCTAGCACTATCCTACACACTAGAGACAATTTTCAATTTTACCGAAGCCAATTAACGCACAAACCTACACGTCTTTGGGGTGTGGGAGGAAACCGGAGCACCCGGAGTAAACCCACGGGGTCCCGGGGAGAACGTACAAACTCCGTACAGACAGCATCCGAAGTCAGGATGGAACCCGGGTCTCTGGCGCAGTGACACTACCGCTGCGCCACCGTGGTGCCCTCCACTGGGAGGTCAAATGCCTGTTTTTTGCCCTCATCACCATCAATGTCACACTCTGTCTGTGTTCCTCCTGTTAAACTTGTAATCGCAGGGAGTCAAATCACACATTGTTTAACTCTGGGGGGCAAAGATTGTGAGGTGCCGTTGCTGAACCATAAAGTGTACAGTAGATCCTTATGCCCCTGTCCCACTTAGGAAACCTGAACGGAAACCTCTGGAGACTTTGCGCCCCACCCAAGGTTTCCGTGCGGTTCCCGGAGGTTTTTGTCAGTCTCCCTACCTGCTTCCACTACCTGCAACCTCCGGCAACCACCTGCAACCTCCGGGAACCACCTGCAACCTCCGGGAACCGCACGGAAACCTTGTGTGGGGCGCAAAGTCTCCAAAGGTTTCCGTTCAGGTTTCCTAAGTGGGACAGGGGCATAATAACACGTTTTCACCCACCAAGAGGCGAAGCGATTGAGATTCAGACGTGCCGTTGCTCCTAAGTCCTCAACCTGATGTACAACCGACACATTTTATTGCGGTTACATCACACGTTGCTTCAGTCTGGGGCATATCATTCAAAGGTTCAAATTAGAAATCAAGAAATAATTTTGAAAATATGATTCCAAAACCTAATGAACCTGCAAACTAAGATTGTAACCATGGAGAAAATAATCAACAACGTGACATTTCATATAGAATGTCGTGCCTTTATAATGACACGGCTGTAAAGCTGTCAATCGGTACGGACTATTTGCTTTTAATGAATTTTTACGATAGAAGCAAAAATAAATGAACGTTACAACGAAAAACCACTTGATTTAAATATTCTGGATAATAGTACATCAAACGTGTTTTATCCTGTACATTAGATAAACCTCTTTAGGAATATAATTTTCTGAGAAGTGTTTAGTGATGCAGTTTAGTAACGCTATCAGAATAATTCTAAATTGAATTGTAATAATGACAGGAGTGGAAGTGTAGATTCAGGATCGGAGCCTTGAATCAGTTATTAACCAGTGCCATTAAATTGGGAATATGTTGGTGTGAAGGTCACATTAATGGCACTCCCATTACATTATCATCAACTGTGCAGATGCAAACCACAGCAATCTACAAAGAAAAGGTGAACCAGCATAAATGAAAGCTGCTATTGAATAGCAAAGCAAGCATATCTTGCAACAAATGCGTTTATTATGGAGCCATTTCACCTTAACTATTAGAACAGGTCTTTCTGCGAGGGATTGATTTGATGAGAATTTGTTGGTGGACAAATTTGATTGCATGGCAGGCACTTTGAGAGCAGGAATGCGGCATGCACAGATGCACGCAGCCACCTTTTCTGCTTCAGGGATGTTCGACCATAATAATCAAGGACATTTTTCTGCCTTCGTCTGAAACGGCGCTAGGTTTCGTAAATGAGCCTCCAACGCCTTCACCAAGAAGAATGATGAAGGGTGGGTGTAGTGTTCAGGTCACACGTGTGTGCAAGAGACCCAGCTTCGATCCTGACTACGGGGTGCTGTCTGTGTGGGGTTTGCCCGTTCTCCCCTGTGATGGCGTGGGTTTCCCCCTGGGCGCTCCGGTTTCCTCCCACATCCCAAAGACGTGCGGGTTTGCAGGCTACCTTGCCCTCTGTAAAATTGGCCCCTAGTGTGTAGGGAGTGGATGAGAAAGTGGGGTAACATGGAACCCAGTGCAAAGGTTTGTCAGAGGTTTAAATCCCTTCCTTCATTCCATGTGCAAGGCGGAGATTGTTGATGAAAGGAAAATAAATACACCATGTAATAATGCATTTGGATATGCAGGGAGTGGAGGGAATTGGATCATGACAGGCAGATGAGATTGGTTTATATTGGCACCATGTTCAGCACGGACACTGTGGGCTGAACGGCCTGACCCTGTGCTGTACTTTTCCATGTTCTATATACTGACCGTCCCACAAACACAACTTGATCAAACTGGAATGTGTTCCTTCCACAATCCTGGATGAAAGACCAATACTCATCACAAGAATATTAGTAATCGTCAGGAATATTATAGAATACTAGACCAAGTGGGACCCGTTGGGTCTTGTCCCCCAACGCGGGGGGAGGGGGGGGGGGGGGCGGAGGGGCGCGATGTCGGCGCTCACCCCCCCCCCAGGCCCCCCCCCCACACAATAAAAATTATGGAATTTATCAATCGTCTTCACTAGAATATAAGTGATCGGGAACAATTTTATGGAATATAATTTGGCCTTCAACTATATGTTACAGGATTCCAGTTTTTCAACCCCATCTGGGAAAAGCAATTACTTTGTGAATTGAAATAAGCAATAATGAAGATTCATGTGTAGGTCCAGAAGAAATCTGGGAAGAAATTACTGATTGTGATAATTGATCAAAAAAAAAACCTCTTAAAAGATTAGATATTGACGTTGAGATGGCTCAGCAGGAGATATTCTGGCAGCTGACCAGGATGTTCCATCAGAGGATCATGGGCCTTTGACTGAACACACAAGTGATTCGCTGAACTCCTCCTAGACCTACATGATCGCCCGGTTGCTCAGCACTTTAACCCCCGTCCCATTCCCACACTGACCTTTCTGTCCTGGGCCTCCTCCACTCTCAGAGTGAGGCCCAGCGCAAATTGGAGGAACAGCACCTCATATTTTGCTTACACCCCAGCGGTATGAATATTGACTTCTCCAACTTCAGTTAACCCTTGCTTTCCCTCTCTCTCTCTCCATCTCTCTCCATTCCTCCCCCTTCGCAGAGCAGTGTGATTGTCCCCTCGGGTCAGCTTCTTCTAGCTAACAAGCATATATCCCTCATTTCTCGATCTCCATCTCCTTTGATGTCTCGTTCTCACACCTTAGACTTCCTTATCTCCATGTCTCGCACACTCCCCTGACTCTCAGTCTGAAGAAGGGTCTCGACCCGAAATGTCACCCAATCCTTCCATCCGGAGATGCTGCCTGTCCTGTGGAGTTACTCCAGCACTTTGTGCCTATCTTTGGGCCCTTTGGAAGGTGTACACGACTTTCACTTGCTGACGGGTTGATAATACTGAGCATTATCTTGTTGCAATATTTATTCAACAGCTCTCCTCTCGCGCTACAGAAAGGGAGGGTGAAAATCACCTTTCTAATCCCAAAACAGGACATTAGACATTACAAACTGTTCTTCTTAAGTGTACAAGGACTTGTTTTTTTTTTCTGTGTGCACGTATGTGTGCGTGTATGTGTTTATATATATGATCTGTATATGTGTGTGTTTGTGAGTATGTGTATATATACCCTAACCCTAAAGGGCCTGTCCCACTTACACGACTTTTTCGGCGACTGCCAGCACCCGTCACAGGCCGTTTGCAGGTCGGCGAAAATGTTCAACATGTTGAAAATCCAGCGGAGACCAGAACAAGGTACGACTCTTTGGGCGACTACTCAAGACCGTACAGGCTTCACCCCGCGACAGTCGCAGTCGCCCAAACAGTCGTAGCGTCTTTCTGGTTGCCGCTGGATTTTCAACATGTTGAAAATTTTCGCCGACCTGCAACGACCTATGACGGGTGCCGGCAGTCGCTGAAAACGTCACGTAAGTGGGACAGGCCCCTTAACCTTAACCCTAACCCAGAACGTTTTGTTATCTCACTCGTTTATTATATTGGTTACAGTGTCCTCTGTTTACATATTCTGCTGTGCTGCAGCGAGTATGTATTTCATTGTTCTATCTGGGACACATGACACTAAAGCATAAGACAGGCACAAAAGGCTGGAGTAACTCAGCGGGACAGGCAGCGTCTCTGGGGAGAAGGAATGGGTGACATTTCAGGTCGAGACCCTTCTTCCCCTGACAATGAAACATTCTTGACGGGGCCAGCTTTCATTATGAGAGCTAATAGATTTCATGCCAAGCGTTCCTGACCGCCTGAGGTGTTGGTAGTGGAAGTGTAGCAGCGAGACCTGGGTGTCATGGTACACCAGTCATTGAAGGTAGGCATGCAGGTGCAGCAGGCAGTAAAGAAAGCGAATGGTATGTTAGCTTTCATTGCAAAAGGATTTGAGTATAGGAGCAGAGAGGTTCTACTGCAGTTGTACAGGGTCTTGGTGAGACCACACCTGGAGTATTGCGTACAGTTTTGGTCTCCAAATCTGAGGAAAGACATTCTTGCCATAGAGGGAGTGCAGAGACGGTTCACCAGACTGATTCCTGGGATGTCAGGACTGTCTTATGAAGAAAGACTGGATAGACTTGGTTTATACTCTCTAGAATTTAGGAGATTGAGAGGGGATCTTATAGAAACTTACAAAATTCTTAAGGGGTTGGACAGGCTAGATGCAGGAAGATTGTTCCTGATGTTAGGGAAGTCCAGGACAAGGGGTCACAGCTTAAGGATAAGGGGGAAATCCTTTAAAACCGAGATGAGAAGAACTTTTTTCACACAGAGAGTGGTGAATCTCTGGAACTCTCTGCCACAGAGGGTAGTTGAGGCTGGTTCATTGGCTATATTTAAGAGGGAGTTAGATGTGGCCCTTGTGGCTAAGGGGATCAGGGGGTATGGAGAGAAGGCAGGTACGGGATACTGAGTTGGATGATCAGCCATGATCATATTGAATGGCGGTGCAGGCTCGAAGGGCCGAATGGCCTACTCCTGCACCTATTTTCTATGTTTCTATGTAACTGGAAAATAGTTCATCTTTCTGGGTGCTGAATGTGCAGAGATGTGATACTAGCAGATAGAACAACAGTGTGTATTTTTAGCTGGGATGTGTGGCCGTCGTCAGCACAAGGTTTTGCTGCCGTGCCAACATTGTAGCAGTCATCTCAGTAGATAATAACCAACAGGAAACATGTCATACCGCCAAGTTGCCATTTTTAGATGTAGAATCACTACTATTTCTAAATGAAAAGATTTTCTTTTTCTTACTTTTATCGTTCAAAGCCGATGACTTAATTATGACGAGTTTATATTGCAAAAGGGGATGAACCGTGCGTTTGGGTTACATTAACGTTCGACAGGATTTGTCTCACCCCCACTTCTCTTCCAGCTTTCTCCCCCCCCCCTCCCCCCAACCTTACCACAATCAGTCTGAAGAAGGGTCTCGGCCCGAAACGTCACCTATCCATGTCCTCCACAAATGCTGCCTGACCCGCTGAGTTATGGTGCAGCAGCATCTATGGAGCTAAGGAAATAGGCAACGTTTCGGGCCGAAACCCAAAGGAAATAGGCAACGTTTCGGCCCGAAACGTTACCTATTTCCTTAGCTCCATAGATGCTGCTGTACCCGCTGAGTTACTCCATCTCCCTGTGAAGGGCGACATAGCAATGTTCACTTATGAAGCATGCCTGACCCGCTGAGTTATGGTGCAGCAGCATCTATGGAGCTAAGGAAATAGGCAACGTTTCGGGCCGAAACCCTTCTGGAAATAGGCAACGTTTCGGGCCGAAACCCAGAAGGGTTTCGGCCCGAAACGTTACCTATTTCCTTAGCTCCATAGATGCTGCTGTACCCGCTGAGTTACTCCAGCACTCTGTGAAACGTCACCTATCCATGTCCTCCACAGATGCTGCCTGACCCGCTGAGTTACTCCAGCACTCTGTGTTTTCATTTAAGATCCTGTTGTCTTACTTCAATGAACATGCTAGTTCCCACGACCATTTTGCTAATTTTATCTTCATTTTTTCAGCCACTTCAAGCAGAAATCGCAATCGATTTTTGTTAAATTGACAACGTTGATATTTAAGACATTTTTTTTCCTTAGGGTTAGATTGTTTGTTTGCAGGCAGTAGGATAATCATCCCTCTTATGCTTAGAGTTATATTTCTCTAATCTTAAGATAGAGTTAGATAGGGCTCTTAAAGATAGCGGAGTCAGTGGATATTGTGAGAAGGCAGGAACGGGGTACCGAATGCAAATGATCAGCCATGATCACAGCGAATGGCGGTGCTGGCTCGAAGGGCCGAATGGCCTACTCCTGCACCTATTGTCTATTGTCTTATTGTACCCATGGCTACAGATCCAGTCTCACATGTAGACTGACACTTTTTGATTTAAATTTTACAATTAAAAAATGTATACCATGTCACTTCATAATTTAAGGTTACACCTGGTTGAAGTTATTCTGGTTGGCTGCCACTTTGATCTGGCCCACAATATTATTACCATTGAAAATCTACTTGCCGTTATTAGCCTCCATGTTTTCACTTTATCTTAGCCTTCATCCTAACTGGGTTTAATTCTGAGTCTAGAACTGAATTGTCACGTTTAGTGCAGGATTCAAAATGGCATTAGCAATGTTTATTTTCCTTTCCAGTAAAGGTGACACCTATTTCGTGTTACCTGGTTAAAGTAACTCTAGTTGGCTCCAGTTACCCAGGAGGTAGTGGTGGTTAGGGTTAGTGAACTTAACTCCTTGCACAAATAAATAAATATTTTAAATCTCGCTCTGAGAATGTGGAAAATGTCCGTCTTAGATTACTGAGAAGGCACATAGTTCTGGAGTAACTCAGCGGGTCAGGTAGTGTCTCTGGAGAACATGGATAGGTGGCGTTTCAGGTCGGGACCCTTCTTCAGATTAGACCTGAAACGCGAGCCTGAGGAAGGGTCCCGTCCCAGAACGTGACTGGTCCAGAGATGCTGCCTGACCCAGCTGAGTTACTCCAGCACTTTGCGTCTTTTCCCCCCGTAAACCAGCATCTGCAGTTCCTTGTTTCTACCTGGCTTCAGGAGGCACTTGGTGGAACCCGGAGTCACAGGTGTGCACTGACAGAGCGGGTTACGCAGGTAGTCCCTTCCCCAACCACAGGTGGGGTTACAACTCTCAATGTTCAAAGTGCTTGTCACGTAATGCTGTACTAACGTGCCCCGCTGCTGCTGAATGAAGGTTAGAAGCAGCTCAACTTTGGCCTTCACGATTCTGTGTTACTATGATTCAACCAACTGATTCTCTGCAGCTGGATAAAAATAACCAGGGGCCAGCAGATTGATGCAGTCACGCAGACAGCCCTTCATGCTGATACTTCCTTAGACAATTGAGGAGATGCAGTTCATCGGCTAATGGATATCTGTGGATATTTGTAAGGCAGAGATAGATAGATTCTTGATTAGTACGGGTGTCAGAGGTTATGAGGAGAGGGCAGGAGAATGGGGTTAGGAGGGAGAGATAGATCAGCCATGATTGAATGGCGGAATAGACTGGATGGGCCGAATGGCCTAATTCTACTCCTATCACTTATGACCTTATGACAAATACTTTCTTGAACATGTTTCTTGAACATCTAGAGGTGTACGGTAGAGAGCGTATAGACCCGTGGCAGCGCGGCCTGCTTCTTAGCTCAAGCGCCCAGAAGCGATGGAGATTACAGAGAGCGGTGGATGCCACGCGGTCCATCCTGGGTACAGAGCCCCACGACCTCCATAAAGGCAGCCAATATCATCCAAGCTCCACACCACCCTGGCCACGCTCTCATTTCAACCCACGCCAGCCGGAAGAAGGTATGAGAGAAAACTGTGACCACCAGCTTCAGGAGCAGCTTCTTCCCAACAACCATCAGACTCTTAGACAATAGACAATAGGTGCAGGAGCTGGCCATTCGGCCTTTCGAACCAGCACCACCATTCAATGTGCTCATGGCCGATCATCCACATTCAGTACACAATCATCAACACTCCACAACGCTAACTTCAACTATGTACGTCTGGAGACTGTATGTGATTGTACTAGATTGGTCCAGAGACAGGAAACATGTTCCCGATGTTGGGGGAGTCCAGAACCAGGGGCCACACAGTTTAAGAATAAGGGGTAAGCCATTTAGAACGGAGACGAGGAAACACTTTTTCTCACGGGGAGTTGTGAGTCTGTGGAATTCTCTGCCTCCGGTTCTCTGGATGCTTTCACGACAGAGCTAGATAAAGCTCGATTCAAAATAGTGGAGTTAGGGGATATGGGGAGAAGGCAGGAACTGGGTACTGATTGGGGATGATCAGCCATGATCACATTGAATGGCGGTGCTGGCTCGAAGGGCCGAATGGCCTACTCCTGCACCTTATATCTATTGGTCAAAGTCCTTTGATTGAACTTTTGGTGGGGTTTTTTTTGCACCAGTTGGGGATACTAGTTTATTGATTTTTGTTTATGATATATTATGATATATATATATATTATGATATTTTATGATATATCATCTATGTGTATTGTGTTTATAGGCCAGTTATGTTGCTGCGAGTAAGAATGTCATTGTTCAGTAGTTGGTACACGACAATTAAACACTTCACTCTGTTATCAGCTTTACAGGCTTGAGATAGATGTGGGAGTTAGATGTGGCCCTTGTGGCTAAGGGGATCAGAGGGTACGGAGAGAAGGCAGGTGCGGGATACTGAGTTGGATGATCAGCCATGATCATATTGAATGGCGGTGCAGGCTCGAAGGGCCGAATGGCCAACTCCTGCACCTAATTTCTATGTTTCTATGAGATCTACGGAGATATTATCAGAAAGCATTATCATTAGCAACATTATCATTTACAATTAAGTACGCCCCCTAAGAGTGTACCAGGGCGAGATTGAACAACGTGTAGGAGTGAACTGCAGATGCTGGTTTAAACCGAAGATAGACACAAAATGCTGGAGTCATTCACCGGGACAGGCTAGCTACATCTCTGGAGCGAAGGAACGGGGGACGTTTCGGGCCAAGACCCTTCTTCAGAAGACCCCTTTCTTTGAGAAACAACCACAAACCTACACACGTTCCTCTCTAATGTCCTCACGTTTTTGACCAGACTTACCTCACAAGTTCTGTCCGGCAGCGACCACTTAGCTCTGTTCTTGCATTTGGCGCTGCTCTGCGGCCAGGCATCCGCCCTGCCATCTCCCCCCCACCGCTAACCTCGCCTCCCCAACACCTCCAAACTCTCTGTCACCAACCGCACCTTCCGTCACCTCTGCCTCATTAGCTAATGACACCTCATTTCACACCCTGTCTTTTCTAAAGAGAAACTCGGGTGAGATCGTTTTGCCCTGCTGACCATGGCGCAGAGACCCGAGTTGTTCCTGTCCCTTGCTCGTTCTGCGGCTAGCAGTGGCACGAGCCAGTGCGGGAAAAAACAAAGCAGTCTCCACTACCGTGCAAGTCAAGGGCCTGTCCCACTTACGCCACTTATTCAGCCGTCATAGGTCGCCCGAAAATGTTCGATGTGTTGAAAATCCAGCGGCGACCAGAAAGACGCTGCGACTCTTTGGGTGACTAGGAGACGACTCATGACCATACGGGCGACATGTCGCGGGGTGAAGCCTGTATGGTCGTGAGTCGTACCTTGTTCTGGTCACCGCTGGATTTTCAACATGTCGAACATTTTCGGCCACCTGCAACAACCTATGCCGGCAGTTGCGGAAAAAACTTGCGTAAGTGGGACAGGTGCGTAAAAGTGAGATTTTCACGGTGTCTGGGATGGGGAGGAGGGAGGGGAGGGGGGGGGGGGTGGAGAGGGGGAGGTGGGGGGTGGGGTGGGATGGCGGGGGGGGGGAGGGGAGGGGGGGGGGGGGTGATGACGTGCAGTACAACTGGGCTGACTTCTGGCAGAGGAGAGCAATATGTTGAAAACTTACTTCATCTCAGGGTCCTCCTTATCATCCTTGGTGGGTGTAAATTTCTGTCCACTTTTCTTAGCACGTGGGCACCCTGATAAGCTGTGAAAACAACCAGAATAGTACTGACTGGACATGCAGGGGATTGACTCTCGTTGTTCCATATCCACGCAGCTCACACAAACGGATAACTTTGACTGCTGAGCGTTAGCGGACAAGATATCGTGGGAAGAAATTACTCGTTGCGATAATAGATGATGAACACTCAGGAGACTTGATATTAACTCTAGGGTGGCGACATAGAAACGCATGTGCAGGAGGAGGCCATTCGGCCCTTCCAGCCAGCACCGCCATCCAATATGGTCATGGCTGATCATCCACAATCAGTATCCCGTTCCTGCCTTCTCCCCACATCCCTTGATTCCATTAGCCCTAAGAGCTCTTGAAAAGATCCAGTGAATTGGCCTCCACTGCCTGCTGTGGCAGAGAATGCCACCGATTCACAACTCTTTGGGTGAAAAAGTTTTTCCTCATCTCAGTCCTAAATGGCCGACCCCTTATTCATAAACTGTGTGACCCCTGGTTCTGGACTCCTCCAACATCGGGAAATTTTTCCTGCATCCAGCCTGTCCAATCCCTTGAGAATTTAATATGCTTCTATAAGAACCCCGCTCATCCTTCTAAATTCCAGTGAATATATATGCCCAGTCGATCCATTCTTTCATCATGTGTCAGTCCCTCCATCCCGGGAATGTACCTGGTGAACCTACGCTGCACTCCCTCAATAGCAAGCTGGCAGATATGCTGACTGTCCACACACTTCTTGGCAACATGGTCGAGTCTGCGTCACTTCAGAACGCTGGCGGGCTGTTCAAACCGAGATGGCTTCCTGTCGCCGATATGGAATGACACAGAAATGCTGGAGTAACCCCGTGGGTCAGGCAGCATCTCTGCATGACATGTTCTCCAGGGACACTTCCTGACCCGTTGAGTCACTCCAGCATTTTTCAGTTTTTCCCTTGGCAAACCCAGCATCTGCAGTTCCCTCTGCTTCACCTGTTGCAGCTCAGGGCCAGTGCTAACTCAGGCCACTCCGAGACTGTGCTAACCTTTGGTAATGAGGATTTTGGGAGAGTTAACCAACTTGGCTTGTCGAACAAAAACTCTTAGAAGTTTTTTAAGTTCCAGGAGCAGAAGACGGCCATTTGGCCCATCAAGTCTACTCCGCCATTCAATCAGGGCTGATCTATCTTTCCCTCCTGCTTTCGCCCCATAACCCCCGACTCTTGAATCGGCCAACATGCTTGGAGGAACTATCTGCTTCCCTTGGAAGGCCACCACCAGCCAGGGTATGTGGGAGGATCTTGCCTGCAGTCCACTCCAATCCGTGGTTGCCCCCTTTGTCCAGAGGGGGGCTGGATGTCCACATCTAAGCATCTGCCACAAGATGCAGGTGGGTGTTGCGGGTAAACCAAAGGGAGTGCCCTTTAAAAATGGGTTGACAAAGCTCTGACACAGCGTCTGTGTTAATTGTTGCAGGCTGCTTAAAATCAGTCGGTACTATTCCTCTCCAGGTATTATTGTGGACCTGGAATCATGGGAGTCACGCAGCGTGGAGACTGGCCCTTCGGCCCCAAACTTGCCCACGTGATGCCCCATCTACACTAGGTTCAGCGGTCCACCTTCATGCAGGTAGCATCTCTGGAGAACTTGCACTCTGGAGGTGGCGAATCAGGCCAGGACTCTTCTTCAGTCTGATGGTGGTGTGGGGAGGGGGGGGGGGGGGTGGGGTGGAGGGGGGGCGGGGGTGGGGGGGGAGGGGTGGGGAGGGGGGAGGGGGGAGGGGGGGGAAGGGGGAGGGGGGTGAGGAAGCTGGAATAGAGGTCGGTGCGGGAGAAGGTCTGGCAAATGATAAGCGGATATAGGCGAGGGATTTTTGTTTTTGACTGGTGAATAGTTGAACAAAGACCAGAGATGGAGAGACAAAAAAGAGTGAGATAAGGATAGAGCAGGTGTGAACTGTGAAGTCAGTGTACACCGTATTCACCAAGTTCAGGTAACTAACGTACTAACAACTCCCCTGTATGTGCCTCAACTTCCCCCCTCTCACCTTAACTCCTTCTTCAGGATTCACAATTTGCACTTGTATCTCACACTTGTTATCTCTTCATCTCGAGCCTTTGCCCAACCATCTATCAAATACCCCACTCACCTGTACCCACCTATCACTCTCCCCCCACCACCTTTCTCCCCCTCTCTCCACCACAGTCAGTCAGGACTCAAGACGTCACCTACGCACATTCTCCAGAGTTGCTGCCCAAACCGCTGCATTACTCCAGCACTCAGTCTTTTTTTTAAACAAACCAGCATCTGCAGTTCCTGTGTCTCCATAAGTGTTCATGCACTATTATTTCCAACAGTAATTTCCATATTTTAGTTTATTTTGCATTAAAGCTTCTCAGGCTAGTTGGTCATTCTGTTAATTTCTGATTCCTGGGTTGTACATAAGAAATATCTTGTAACAAACTATTTCACTCCGATGTCATTCATTTAAAAATGATTAATTAATTCAGGACATTGATTAATAAGACAGATTAGGAGTCGAAAAGTTAATTAAACTGCACTGTAATTGAACAGTTTAAAATGTACAGAATTTAAATTAAAAAAATTACTGTTCATTCCATAGGAAGTCGTTACCCGAAAGCCCTAAACCTTATTAAGTCTGAAGTGATGTACAGGATTTAAAAAAAAATCTTATTTAATCCTTGTATTTTAAAACAGTCCAGTTTGGAATAGTTCAGTAGAACACATCGTGCTGCAGTAACTCAGCAGATCAGGCAGCATCTCTGGAGGACATGGATAGGCGACTTTCTGGCTCAAGAAGGGTCAATAGACAATAGACAATAGGTGCAGGAGTAGGCCATTCGGCCCTTCGAGCCAGCACTGCCATTCAATGTGATCATGGCTGATCCAAAATGTCGTCAGTCGATGTCCTCCAGGGACCCGCTGTGTTACTCCAGCACTTGGGTATTCTGCGCAAGATTCCAGCTGCTGCAGTTCCTTGCGTCTACATGGAATAGTTCAGAATGGTTCCATGTGACACAGAGCAACTTAAACTACAGCAGCATGGCACGGGAGGATTGCACTCAGGACATGGCAGCTCACTGGAGAAGCCCCCCCCCCACCGTCGCTGGATATTGGGAACCAACAACTGACTCGATGTACTCAACGACGGCACATGTTGTACACGGCCCTGGTGAGACCACACCTGGAGTGTTGGTGTAGTTTTGGTCTTCAAATTTGAGGAAGGACATTCTTGCTATTGAGGGAGTGCAGCGTAGGTTCACCAGGTTAATTCCCGGGATGGCGGGACTGTCATATGTTGAAAGAATGGAGCGGCTGGGCTTGTACAATCTGGAGTTTAGAAGGATGAGAGGGGATCTTATTGAAATATGTAAAAATTATTAAGTGATTGGACACGCTAGAGGCAGGAAACATGTTCCCGATGTTGGGGGAGTCCAGAACCAGGGGCCACACAGTTTAAGAATAAGGGGCTAAGCCATTTAGAACGGAGATGAGGAAACACTTTTTCACCCAGAGAGTTGTGAATCTGTGGGATTCTCTGCCTCAGAGGGCGGTGGAGGCCGGTTCTCTGGATGCTTTCAAGAGAGAGTTAGATAGAGCTCTTAAAGATAGCGGAGTCAGGGGATATGGGGAGAAGGCAGGAACGGGGTACTGATTGTGGATGATCATCCATGATCACTGTGAATAGCGATGCTGGTTCGAAGGGCCGAATGGCTTCGTCCTGCACCTGTTGTCTACTGACAAAAGCCGGTAAAGAAATGACACTGTGAAACAGAGACCAACCTCCTTCCAGACCCTCCTTGGGGGGAACAAAGTGGACATAAGACTCGCAGAGTCATCTGAGGAACTCCCTGAGGCTGACAAAAGGTTTACAGTCTCCAGTCTTAAGGCCCCTGTCCCACTTAACCGAGTTACTCACAAACTCTCCCGAGTTTTCCCCCTAGGATCGAGCTCGGGGAATGTCGGTAGCGAGCTCGTAGGAGTCCGTAGATGTTTCGTAGCGGCTCGTAATGCCAGCCGTAAGTACTCGGGGCATCAGGCAAGTCGGGACTTTTTTTCAACATGTCGAAAAATGTCCACGAGTTAAAAAAACCGGCCCCGAGTACCTACGAATGGCTATTACCGTAATTATCCGAGTTCGAATCTAGGGGGAAACTCGGGAGTAACTCAGTTGGTTACTAACTCAGGAAAATGAACCAAATCAGCAACACCTGACCTCTCCCACCCACTCTGATTAGTAAAGTACTTTAGCTGATTAGTGTTGTAATCCTCACCTTCTGTGAGAAGTGTAATTCCCTGTGATATGACCAGAGCCATCACAACCTGGGGTTGGGCACCTTAAAACGAAAGGAAAGTTAGTGTAGCGTGTTCTGCCACGATGTCCTCTCAGACACAATTCATTAACACCAACAACATCTGCCCTCAAACTCAATCACGTCACGTAGCCCTTAGGTCCAATGCACAAAGATTTAGTCATCTTCACAAAGACTATGTCCTCCAATTCTTCTCACAAAGTGACGGAAACACATCAGAAGCATTTATACATTCAACAACAATACAAGCCTGACTCAACGAGAATAATAACGTTAATGTTTTATTATTATTAATGTTTTATTATTATTAATATTTAGTGTTCGAGTCGTTCATAACTGTCACTGTATGTCATGTTGTTACTTGTGGGCGGAGCACCAAGGCAAATTCCTTGTATGTGAATACTTGGCCAATAAACGTACTTACTTACTTACTTACTTAACGGGCCTGTCCCACTTACGCGACTTTTTCGGCGACTGCTGGCACCCGTCATGCGTCGTCACAGGTCGTCGAAAATTTTCAACATGTTGAAAATCCAGCGGCGACCAGAACAAGGTACGACTCTTTGGGCGACCACTCATGACCGACATGTCGCCAGGGTGTCGCCTGTATGGTCGTGAGTAGTCTGTCGCCCTCAGTCATCAGTCGCCCAAAGAGTCGTAACGTCTTTCTGGTCGCCACTGGATTCTCAACACGTTGAAAATTTTCGCCGACCTGCAACAACTTATGACGGGTGCCGGAAGTCGCCGAAAAAGTTGCGTAAGTCGGACAGGCCGATTAGTGCTGGAGGAACTCTGCAGTTAATCCAACACTTTGTGTGTTTAGTTCAAGATTCCAGCATCTGCAGTTTCTGGTGCCATAAATGAAATCTTACAGCCTGAAATGAATGTTTTAAAAACTACAAAAAAAAAAACCCCCCATAGACTTTATTTGTTCAGCAAATCCTACAGAAATCGTGCATCGTTTGCTCTTGCATTGCGGATTTCTTCTACTTGAAGGAACGAAACAGCAATCGTTAATTAAATAAGATCTCCTCGCAGAAAGTTTTATTGGGAACAATGAAGGTTTTTTATTTAAGAAATAAAAGGGTGAGTGTTTGACGCGTGGAAAGCAAATGTACCTGAGTTCTGAAGAGTGAGCAGCCATGAGGTTTCTTAGACTTTTATCTGCCAAAGGACAGCCAGAGAGACTGCAACAAGGAAAAGGCGGTAGGGTTGAATGAACACCGAGCAAGCGAGACATTAACTGAATTTCATTATCGGGGTGCAAATAATTCAGCGGTAAATGGAGCAAATAATTCATACACAAAATACCTGCGGTGCGAGGCGTAGCTTCCAGTGATGTGGCCACTACCATCACAGCCGGGAGTCGGGCAGCTGAAACATTGGTGAAGAAACACAGTCAACTTAGAAGCAAGCGGGGAACTTGTTTTGTTTTTTTAACACTACTGAAACCATGCAAAAATAAAATGTGCCTGGAAAAAGGCTGACGTGTGTATCCATTAGAGTCCGCTACTTTCGATGCTCTGTGTAGTTCAATGATATAGCATGGAAAGAGGCCCTTCGGCCCATTGAGTCCATGCTGACCATTTGAGGACTTGACTGTAGAGCAACATCACTTTAACCTGTTCAATAGACAATAGGTGCAGGAGTAGGCCATTTGACTCTTAGAGCCAGCACCGCCATTCAATGTGATCATGGCTGATCATCCACAATCAGTACCCCGTTCCTGCCTTCTCCCCATATCCCCTGACTCCGCTATCTTTAAGAGCCCTATCTAGCTCTCTCTTGAAAGCATCCAGAGAACCGGCATCCACCGCCCTCTGAGGCAGAGAATTCCACAGCCAAGCCTTTTTCCCCACTATTGGCCATGACGCGAGTATACTCAGGGGTGGCAGTGAACAGTTTAATTGAGTTCAGCATGTCATATTACTTAAATCGAATAGAATTCCTGCTGTAACTGCTAGGTTAAAGCAGCACAATAAAAGTAGTGGTTTTAGTTTAGTTTAGTTTATTGTCACGTGTAACGAGGTACAGTGGAAAGCTTTTAGTTGCGTTCTAACCAGTCAGCGGAAAGACAATACATGATTACAATCAGGCCGACCATATCGTAGAGAGATACAGGATGAAGGGAATAATGAATAAAGATAAAGTCCAGTAAAGTCCGATTAAAGTTCGTTCACTCATTGTCTGTCCACTTGGATAGATTTTTGTGGATACAGCACGAAAACAGGCCCTTCGGCCCACCGAGCCCATGCTGTCCGCCAATCACCCGCTCACACTAGTTCTATGCTATCCCAATTTCCCGTCCACTCCCTGCACACCAGGGGCAATTAGCAGAGAGCCAATTGACCTACAAACCCACACGTCTTAGGGATGTGGGAGGATATCGGAGCACCTGGAGGAAACCCACGTGGTCACAGGGAGAACATGCAAACTCCACACTCACAGCATCTGACCTGGGTCTCATTAGACACCTTGCGAGAAATGAAAATTCAACAGGCAAGGCAGTTCTGGACCTTAAAATTGCCACAAGATGCTTTAGTAACAAAAGCTCATTGTAACAATCTCAATTAATAAATCAAATTATATCAACACAAATAGTCTATGAACATTAGCCATCTTTAAGCAACAAAACATTCAAGTGTTAAGTGTACTTACGTTATTAATTCCTTCTTGGCATCTTTGCATGAA
Organism: Leucoraja erinaceus; assembly: GCF_028641065.1. Lineage (NCBI taxonomy): Eukaryota > Metazoa > Chordata > Chondrichthyes > Rajiformes > Rajidae > Leucoraja > Leucoraja erinaceus. Next base: position 35,210,644 of record NC_073397.1, read on the forward strand.
TATTTCAGCTTCAGGCTGGAGCTGGTGACTTCCCCAGGGTATTTTCTGTCTTCCATACTCTCATCCATCACCTCTAGATCCCCTGCCTCCGAGGAAGGGAATGGGGAGGTGGCAGGTTCCATCTGCAATCAGAGCAGTGTGTGATTAGTGGCCATGATTCCCTTCCTCTTTCTTTATCTGACAAAGACCAGCGATCAGAACAGCTTAGTTCTCACAGCCAAGGAGGAAACAATTCAACAAACGCTGAACCTTTTTTACAATGGCGACTCGAGGAACTGCAGATGCTGGAGTCTTGAGCAAAACACAAAGTGCTGGAAGAAGACAGGCACAGAGTGCTGGAGTAACTCAGCGGGTCAGGCAGCATCTGTGGAGATCATGGATAGGTGACGTTTCACAGAGTGCTGGAGTAACTCAGCGGGTCAGGCAGCATCTGTGGAGGACATTGGATAGGTGACGTTTCACAGAGTGCTGGAGTAACTCAGCGGGTCAGGCAGCATCTGTGGAGGACATGGATAGGTGACGTTTCACAGAGTGCTGGAGTAACTCAGCGGGTCAGGCAGCATCTGTGGAGAACATGGATAGGTGACGTTTCACAGAGTGCTGGAGTAACTCAGCGGGTCAGGCAGCATCTGTGGAGAACATGGATAGGTGACGTTTCACAGAGTGCTGGAGTAACTCAGCGGGTCAGGCAGCATCTGTGGAGAACATGGATAGGTGACGTTTCACAGAGTGCTGGAGTAACTCAGTGGGTCAGGCAGCATCTGTGGAGAACATGGATAGGTGACGTTTCACAGAGTGCTGGAGTAACTCAGCGGGTACAGCAGCATCTATGGAGCTAAGGAAATAGGTAACGTTTCGGGCCGAAACCCTTCCGGGTTTCGGCCCGAAACGTTGCCTATTTCCAGAAGGGTTTCGGCCCGAAACATTGCCTATTTCCTTAGCTCCATAGATGCTGCTGCACCATAACTCAGCGGGTCAGGCAGCATCTGTGGAGAACATGGGTAGGTGACGTTTCACAGAGTGCTGGAGTAACTCAGCGGGTCAGGCAGCATCTGTGGAGAACATGGATAGGCGACGTTTTGGGTCGGGACCCTTCTTCAGACTGAATGTAGTTGGGGGGGGGGAGGAGAAAGCTGGAAAGGACAGTTAACACGGTGGGATATAGATCACGTGCAGGCAGCGGAGAATGGTTTTCACTCAACAACGGGCCAGTTCCTGTGCTCTACTGCTCTGTGTTATATGTAGGAAATGCCTTGTTAATACCACACAACAATTACTAGGTCTTTGTCATTTAGGAAGCAGCGTCTTTTACTTGAAGGAACGAAAGATAGCGGGGTCGGGGGATATAGTGGAGTCACAGTCTTAGAATAAAGGGGAGGCCATTTAAGACTGAGGTGAGAAAAAACTTTTTCACCCAGAGAGTTGTGGATTTGTGGAATTCACTGCCACAGAGGGCAGTGGAGGCCAAGTCACTGGATGGATTTAAGAGAGAGTTAGATAGAGAAATAGGGGCTAGTGGAGTCAAGGGATATGGGGAGAAGGCAGGCACGGGTTATTGATGGGGGACGATCAGCCATGGCGCAATGGGCTAAGTGTTCGGCTGGCGACCGGAAGGTAGCCGGTTCGAATCCCGCTTGGAGTGCATACTGTCGTTGTGTCCTTGGGGCAAGACACTTCACCCACCTTTGCCTGTGTGTAAATGTAATGTAATTATGTGAAGCACTTTGGGGTCAATGCAAGTTGACTAAAAATGTGCTGTATAAATAAGATTATTATTATTATTATGATCGCAGTGAATGGAGGTGCTGGCTCGATGGGCCGAATGGCCTCCTCCTGCACCTTTTTTCTATGTTTCTATATAGCGGAGTCAGGGGATAGGGTGAGAAGGCAGGAACGGCGTACTGAATGTGGATGATCAGCCTGTACATTGGGCCGCCCACAGCGGCGACTGCGGAGGTTTCAAAGGCCCCGACCTCGGGTGAAGAAAGAGGACTGAACTCTAGTGCCTTCCCTCACAGTGGGAAACGTTGATTCCGCTGTGTGGGGATGTTCATGCTACATTCTATCGTGTGTTGTGTTCTTTTCATTCGTGTAGCTGCGTGGTGACTCACATCCCACTGTACCAGTTGGTGCACGCAACAATACATATAACTTGAACTTCAACTTGATCACCGTGAACGGCGGCGCTGGCTCGAAGGGCCGAATGGCCTACTCGTTGCCTATTTCCTTCGCTCCATAGATGCTCCATAGATGTGCGATCCCCGCACATTAACACTATCCGACACACACTAGGGACAATTTACATTTATACATTTTTAAAATTTCTATTTTATTTTTTTAATATGTTTTAATATTTATTATTTATTTATTTCTATGATACTGACTGTAAAGGGAAATTCATTTCGTTGTCTCTAATTGAGACAATGACAATAAATTTGAATACATACAATACAATACTCCTGCACCTATTGTCTATTGTCTATCATAGACGAACGTGCTGGAGAAACTCAGCGGGTGCGGCTGCATCTATGGAGCGAAGGAAATAGGTAACGTTTCGGGAGAAACCCAAAGGAAATAAATAGGCAACGTTTCGGGCCAAAACCCAAAGGAAATAGGTAACGTTTCGGGCCGAAACCCAAAGGAAATAGGCAACGTTTCGGGCCGAAACCCAAAGGAAATAGGCAACGTTTCGGGTCGAAACCCGAAGGGTTTCGTCCCGAAACGTTACCTATTTCCTTCGCTCCATAGATGCTGCTGCACCCGCTGAGTTTCTCCAGCATGTTTGTCTACAATAAACAATTGTACTTTGACCCGAATAGACCCGAAACACCGCCTATTTCCTTTGGGTTTCGGCCCGAAACGTCGCCTATTTCCTTCGCTCCATAGATGCCGCTGCACCCGCTGAGTTTCTCCAGCATTTTTTGTCTACCTTCCATTTTCCAGCATCTGCAGCTCCTTCTTAAACAGTCCATTGTCTATTTTTCAAAATAAAATTCACCTCCCCTTTTCTGCACTGTGAAACACCCTCACTTCTGATATCAAAACTAAATCAGCATGCAATGCAAATTCTACCTCGGAGCAACTCCTGCCAGCTGTCCCAGATTCTCCAGGGTCTCCTTTTACCTCAACGAGCTGGGTCTAAACGCAAAATTAGATTTTGCACTTTGCCAGGTGTTTCCACGGAAGAATCCAGAAAGAATAATTGAATTTAAAGCACCTGTCCGTAACCACCGCACCTTCATCCCCCTCAGAAATCCCTCCCTTCTCTCCCACCTGTCCCTCTATCTCGCGCGACACGCAGCCGATTATTTAAAATTTAAAGTATTTGCAAAAGGAAAGGCCCGTGTAATTTGAAACTTTGCTATTTCACCAAACAGAGTCGCTAAAAAAGGGGAGAATTTTTCAAAGAAAAGCAATCAAATGCCACGCAATTGGATTTTTAAAACAAGTTCCACTGCTGCTGCCCTGCCCGTGAAATTTAACTGCGTAAATTCCTTTTAAGTACAGGATGTCTTTTGGAAATTGCATACTTGTTATTCCTCAAAGCTGGTTTTTCCTTTAGCGGCAAGCTCTTGGTTTAAGCCAGGCGTGTCTGAGGTTGCAAAGTAATCGGATATTCACACCGAGTGGTTGCCATGCGGTGAGAACAGAGAGGTTGAGAAGGAGTTTCTTCCCAGAGGCCATTCGGACTGTACACGCCTATCTCACCAGGGACTAACTCTACTGAACGTTTTTCCTTCCATTATTTATTATGTAAAGGTATAGGTGTGTTTATAGTTTGTTTGTTTGTTTTTGTCTTTTGCACAAAAGTCCGCGAGCATTGCCACTTTCATTTCACTGCACATCTCGTATGTGTATGTGACAAATAGACTTGACTTGACTTGGCTTGGCACACTGCCAATGATCAAAGACAGACACAAAGTGCCGGAGTAACTCAGCGGGACAGGCAGCATCTCTGGAGAGGGAGGAATGGGTGACGTTTCGGGTCGAGACCCTTCTTCAGACTAGTCAGGGGAAAGGGAATCATAGAAAATAGGTGCAGGAGTAGGCCATTCACCCCTTCGAGCCTGCACCGCCATTCAATATGATCATGGCTGATTATCCAACTCAGTATCCTGTACCTGCCTTCTCTCCATACCCTCTGATCCCTTTAGCCACAAGGGCCACATCCAACTCCCTCTTAAATATAGCCAATGAACTGGCCTCAACTACCTTCCGTGGCAGAGAATTCCATAGATTCAATAATCAAAAATTCTTTTCTTGGGCAGGTGTGGATTTTAGTTGCCAAATTGGAGAGGAAGGGGAAAGTGAACGCTGACTTCAGTCAGCTCGCCTGTCTGACCCAGTCACTATTTGGAGGTGGTAAGGAGGAAAAGTGAAAATTAAATCGTTTAGTTTAGTTTATAGATACAGCGCATTTTTTTTTTTTTTTTTTTTTTTTTTTTTTTTCCACACAGAGAGTGGTGAATCTCTGGAACTCTCTGCCGCAGAGGGTAGTCGAGGCCAGTTCATTGGCTATATTTAAGAGGGAGTTAGATGTGGCCCTTGTGGCTAAGGGGATCAGGGGGTATGGAGAGAAGGCAGGTACGGGATACTGAATTGGATGATCAGCCATGATCATATTGAATGGCGGTGCAGGCTCGAAGGGCCGAATGGCCTACTCCTGCACCTAATTTCTATGTTTCTATGTTTCTAAACAGGCCCTTCGGCCCACCGGGTCCGTGCCGACCAGTGATGTGGATGATCAGCCTGTACATTGGGCCAAGGAAATAGGCAACGTTTTGGGTCGAAACCCGAAGGGTTTCAGGACGAAACGTTGCCTATTTCCTTCGCTCCATAGATGCTGCTTCACCCGCTGAGTTTCTCCAGCATTTTTTGTCTACCTTCCGTTTTCCAGCATCTGCAGCTCCTTCTTAAACAGTCTGTTGTCTATTTTCAAAATAAAATTCACCCCCACTCTGCACTGTGAAACACCCTCACTTCTGATATCAAAACTAAATCAGCATGTAATGCAAATTCTACCTCGGAGTAACTCCTGCCAGCTGTTCCAGATTCTCCAGGGTCTCCTTTTACCTCAACGAGCTGGGTCTAAATGCAAAATCTCAGCGAAAACCCACGCAGGTCACGGGGAGAACGTACAAACTCCGTACAGACAGCACCCGTAGCCAGGATCGAACCCGGGTCTCTGGCGCTGTAAGCACTCTAAGGCTTATAACCCGGATAAGAGTCTGAAGAAGGGTCTCGACCCGAAACGTCACCTATCCATGTTCTCCAGAGATGCTGCCTGATGCGCTGAGTTACTCCAGCACTTTGTGCCTTTATTCGTTAACCAGCTACTGCAGTTCTTTGTTTCTTCATGTGGTAATTGTTCACATGGAAACCAAATCCTTTTGTTACGTGCAAAGTTTTGGGTTGGGATCCCTTCCGAGGAAGAAGTAGCTCGACCTGAGATGACGCCAATCTTTTCCCTCCACAGATGCTGCCTGACACACTGGGTTCTTCCAGTACTTCAGGCAGCCTCTGTGGAGGGAAAGGATAGGCGACGTTTCGGGTCGGGACCCTTCTTCAGATCTGCTGAGTTCATAAGTGATAAGTGATCGGAGCAGAATTAGGCCATTCGGCCCATCGTTTCTCCCCCATTGAATCATGGCTGATCTATCTCTCTCTCTCTCTCCTAGCCCCATTTTCCTGCCTTCTCCCCATAACCCCTGACACCTGCACTAATCAAGAATCAATCCATCTCTGCCCTAAAAACATCCATTGACTTGGCCTCCACCGCCTTGTGTGGCAAAGAATTCCGCAGATTCACTACCCTCTGACTAAAGAAATTCCTCCTCATTTCCTTCCTGAGGGAGTTCCTCCAGCACTTTGTGTTTCCCTCAAGATTACAGCATCTGCAGTTCCTTGCATCTGCCTTTGCTAGCAAGGCCACGGACCGTGGAATGGAGAAGGGGTCTGACTCGGACGTCTGCCTCACCTCCTCACAGTCTTCCTCCCTCTGTCTGCTGGGCTTTGTGTAGTCAATGGGGCCGTCATATTCGTCCTGCTTGGAGGTCTGGCTGGACTGGGGTGACCCCATCACGCTGCTGCACGCGCTGCTGCCCCCTTGAGGGTAGGAGGAGGCCAACTCTGCTGACCGCAGGGTGGAGCCCAAAGCTGAAAACACATTGTCCCTCTTCCGTTTCTTGTTCATGCTGAGGTCCAGGGTTCCATTTTCGTCCACCTCGATGTCCATGTTCTGCAGGAAAGAATAATCGAGCCACAAGAGTCAGGGAGGAGCGCTGCACAGACACAGAAACAGAAACAGGCCCTTCGGCCCATCGCGCCCACCCTGACCCAAGTTGGTGCCGGCCGCGGGTTGTGCGGGAAGGATGTCAACCATGATGATATTGAATGGCGGTGCAGGCTCGAAGGGCCGAATGGCCTACTCCTGCACCTATTCTCTATGTTTCTATGAACTGCACAGATGCTGGTTTAAACCGAAGATAGACGCAAAGTGCTGGAGTAACTCGGCGGGACAGGCAGCACCTCCGGAGAGAAGGGACGGGTGACGTTTCAGGTCGAGATCCTTCTCAGTCTGAAGAACAGTCTCGACCCATTCCTTCTCTCTGGAGATGCTGCCTGTCCCGCTGAGTTACTCCAGCATTTTGTGTCTATCTTTGGTGTCATGACCTGATCCCACTGGCCCTGCATTTGGGCCATGTCCCCCTAAACCCCCTCCTTTCCACATATCTGTCCAAATGTCTTTAAAAAAAAAGCATGTTAAAATGATACGTATTTCAATAGACAATAGACAATAGGTGCAGGAGTAGGCCATTTGGCCCTTCGAGCCAGCACCGCCATTCAATGTGATCATGGCTGATATCCCTAATCAGTACCCCGTTCCTGCCTTCTCCCCATATCCCCTGACTCCACTATCTTTAGGAGCCCTATCTAGTTCTCTCTTGAAAGCATCCAGACACCCTGCCTCCACCGCCCTCTGAGGCAGAGAATTCCACAAACTCACAGCTCTCTGTGAGAAAAAGTGTTTCCTCTTCTCCATTGTAAATGGCTTACCCCTTATTCTTAAACTGTGGCCCCTGGTTCTGGACTCCCCCAACATCGTTTCACCCAAACTATATTTGTTTTTCCGGAGTTCCCTTCACCACAGATGCTGCCTGCCCTCGCGGGTATCCCCCTCCCCCCCCCCCACCATGTAGATCAAACAGTACATATTATTTTTTAATAATTGAATAAATTTTTTGATAATTAAAAAATATATATATATATGGTTGGCCATAACGGAAGGGTGCCCAAGAATAAGCCAGTGTAGGTGGGCATGACGCATAAACCCGTCTCCCAGGAGGTGGAGCGCCCAGCGCACACACCAGAAATAGACACGCTTGATGTCATGGCGATTGATTTGACATCCTTCACATCTGGATACCATGGTGGTTCGCAGGGCAGAGGATGCCAGCCACCCTGCAGATGTTCACCTCGCTTGCCAATCACGGATGGCCTGGCTGTTTGATCTACACCCTACACTTGGTGTTTTGACGGCACTTGGACGGGAAGATTTAAGGGCCTGTCCCACTTTGCGATTTTATCCGGCGACTGCCAACGTCAGTGACCGACGCCCTGGAAACCGGCAAGTTGTACGCCACTGCGCGGCGCCATCACGGCAAGCTGCGACGCTCAGCGTCACCCGCCTTCACAACACAAGGAGGTTGCACTGAAGTTTAATAATCACATTGGAAATGAACTTATCTACAACGAATCTAAGGACCGATAACTTTTTAATGGGTAAGTCGGCGCTGTTTAAACCCGCGTCACCGGGCGACAACCGCTGGACAGCGAACGTCAGCGTGTGACAGGGCGCACGACCTGATGAGGCACCCTGACGATTTTGAACATTCCTAAGTCCAGAGGCGACAGGGAGACACCGCGCGTCACGACATGCATCATCCCGCGTCACGCCCCGACCACGCCGCGACAACCGCGTTTCAGGCTGCCACCGAAAAAGTCGCCCAAGTGGGACAGGCCGCTTACCTTAGACGGGTGGTCCTGATGTTTGGTGCTGAGGTTCTCCGGCATCTCCCAGCAGCGCGTGGACAGGTTGAGGATGGCGGTGGCAGCCATGTGGGCGGCCTCGGCCTCCTGGGCGTAGTCATAGCCAACGGACGAGGGCGAGCTCTTGACGTAGTTGGCGGACATGCTGTGGATGGGCGAGGAGGCCTTTGGGAACGGCTTGGCTGTGTGGGGCGAAAAAGACCAGAGCTCAAACAAGACACGACGTCGGACCAGAATTCGGCCAGTCCTCATGACTCCGCCATTCAATCATATTTTGCCCTCTCAAAAAGTCCCCATTCTCCTGCCTTCTCCCCAGAACCTTTTGATGCCCTTGGTAGACAAAAATGCTGGAGAAACTCAGCGGGTGAGGCAGTTTCGGGTCGAGACCCTTCTTCAGACTGAGGTGGGGGCGGGAAGAGGAAAGGAAGACGTCTTTGGGATGTGGGAGGAAACCCATGCTGTCATCGGGAGAACATGCAAACTCCACACCGACAGCACCTGAAGTCAGATTCGAACCCAGGTGTCTGGCGCTGTGAGGCAGCAGCTCTACCCGCTGCGTCACCGTGCCACACTAAAACAATGTTTATTTTGTTTTCTCTGGCTAATTTGCCAGTGGAACTAATCGTGGACGCAGATATCTAAGTCAATGTCTTTCGAGAATCAGTGCGGGCATTTTGTTACGCTGAATTTTCATGCTAAAATTGCTAATAACACAATCAATTCAGTCGGAATTAATCTGAAGCATGAATTTAATTGGCTTTCTGTCAGCCTTAACATCCGTGGACAGGGACTGCGAGTTCCAGCTTGCGTTCAGTCACGACGTTCGATTGTTTTTGTAAACGCACACTTACATTTGAAGGTCTTGGCCGCGTTTTCGGAGCCATGGAGTTTCGGTGCAATCACGCGTTTCCCAAAAACCTGCGCGTCAAAACTAGCGTAGTCGAAGGTGACCTTGGAGTACTTCTCCAGTTCCTTGGCCAGGTTAGCGCGGGGGGTGACAGGCAGCATGTTGGGTCTGTAACCATAGTGAGGAATCTCCAGCTGCTTCACAAAGCACATCGGCCTGCAAACCACAAGGAGATAAACACTGAACCACCGCCCACCACAACACCATTCCCCCAAATAAAAAATAGGTGCAGGAGTAGGCCATTCTTATTGAAACGTATAAGATTGTTAAGGGTTTGGACACGCTGGAGGCAGGAAACATGTTCCCGATGTTGGGGGAATCCTGAACCAGGGGCCACAGTTTAAGAATATGAGGTAAGCCATTTAGAACGGAGACGAGGAAACACTTTTTCTCACAGAGAGTTGTGAGTCTGTGGAATTCTCTGCCTCAGAGGGTGGTGGAGGCCAGTTCTCTGGATGCTTTCAAGAGAGAGCTGGATAGGGCTCTTAAAGATAGTGGAGTCAGGGGATATGGGGAAAAGGCAGGAACGGGGTACTGATTGGGGATGATCAGTCATGATCACGTTGAATGGCGGTGCTGGCTCGAAGGGCCGAATGGCCTACTCCTGCACCTATTGTCTATTGTCATTCGGCCCTTCCAGCCACCACCACCATTCAATATGATCACGGCTGATCATCCAGAATCAGTGCCCCGCTCCTGCCTTCTCCCCATATCCCTTGATTCTGTTAGCCCCAGGAGCAAAATCTAACTCTCTCTTGAAAACATCCAGTGAATTGGCCTCCACTGCCTTCTGTGGCAGAGAATTCCACAGATTCACAACTCTCTGGGTGAAAAGGTTTTTCCTCATCTCAGTCCTAAATGGCCGACCCCTTATTCGTAAACTGTGTGCGACCCCTGGTTCTGGACTCCCCCACCCCGAACACGGGGAACGTTTTCCCTAACAGGTTGAATTGCGGGAGCTCTGGTTCATTTGCCTTCGGGGCTTTGCGTGGTGGGCGTTAGTTACCTCAATACTCGGTCAGAACTTTGGCTACTTTTTGGAGATTCGCCGCTGTGCTGCTTCTCGTGGGACTTTGCCAGCTTCTCGGCAGCGGCAATGGGACATCCTGAGAGGCTGTGGCAAAGACAGTAGCAACTCCGGTTAACCACAGTTCAAGCCGCGATCAATCAATCAATCAATCAATCAATCATTCAATCAATCAATCTTTATTGTCATCTTGCAAAGCAGCAGTTGCACAGTGCAAAATGAGAAGAGAATACCAGAGCATTGCAGGGAATACCAGAGCATTGCACATAAAACTTAAAACATTTCACACATAAATAAAAACAATCGAGTCCCTGTTAAAAACAGTAGGAATAGAAAAAAGTGCAGGTAAAAAACAACCTTAAAAAGTCATAAATTGTCCAGGGCAGCTGATTGCCAGAGTTTGTTATTAAAGTGGAAAAATCAAAAGTCAAAATGATCGAACGATTAATTTTACAGAACCATAGAATTATCCTTTGCCATCGGTCCATCTGAACCCTTAATAATCAGGTGTGGAACAGCTGATTGCGTGATCAGCCGGCACGGTGGTGCAGCGGGTAGAGGTGCTCCCTCACTGCCCCAGAGACCCAGGTTCGATCCTGCCCCGGCTGTGTGGAGTTTGCACATTCTCCCTGTGACCTCGTGGGTTTCCTCCGGGAGCTCTGGTTTCCTCCCACATCCTAAAGACGTGCGGGTTTGTCGGTTAAACGGCCCCTCTGTGTCGTGGGTGGGCGAGAAAGCGGGATGGCATGGAATTTTGTATTGGGTGATCAATGGTCGGTGTGGACTCGATGGGCCGAAGGGCCTGTTTCCATGTTGTACCTTTCGATCAATCGATTTGTATTAATCTTGCATTGGGAAACGTCGACAGGCAGAAAATAAATGTCTTCATTCTGGACGACAATAAATAGGAAGATTTGTCACGTTGGGTCAAGTCATGGTAGTTGTGGCCACGGTTTCGACTAGAACCGCTGGGTTTCCAGCCAATACACGGGACCTGGGAACTCAGGACATCAGGTAAGTTGGGACGTTTTTTCCAGCCTGATAAAAAAATAGCCCCGAGTACCTAAGTCTGGCATAACGAGCCGCTACGATATATCCACGGACTCGTTACGAACATTCTGCGAGTTTGAATCAAAGGGAAAACTCGGGATAATTTGTGAATCACTCGGGAAAGTGGGACAGGGAGCGTGTGCACTATCCCTATCCCAGATGGTGCCCAACCTAGGCGACTGTTTACGTGCTAGCAAGATCCACAATCGCATATTACAACCGCTCCAGACTCTTAAATCTCTACTCCTACAGCAACAGTTCTTACTTTCCTTATCATGTATCTCTACACTGCGAACGGCCGGATTGTAACCATGCATCATCTTTCCCGCTGACTGGTTAGCACGCAGCAAAGGCTTTTCACTGTACCTCGCTACAGGTGATCATAAATAAACTGAACTGAACGATCCTGTTCACCACGTTAGTGAGGGATGGAAGGGCAGGTGGCAAGGCTGTTTGCCTCCCGCGCAGAGTCCTTCACGGCAGTTTAGTTTATTGTCACTATTGTCTACGGAATAGTGGCGAGGTACAGTGAAAAGCTTTCGTTGCGCCCAAACCACTCAGCGGGAAGACAAGTCCCCGCAGCGGCAGCAGCGTGTTCCCCGGTGAAACGGCTCGATGCGGTTGGGCGGGGCGAGCGGAAATGTCCGTACCTCCTGTGAGTGTTGCGGTTGCTGTTGACATGGCCCTGTCCGGTGCAGCCCAGCGTCGGGCACTTCAGCACATTCTCGTGCATGGCCAGGACTGAAGAAGCAAACGACAAGCAGAATTATATCAAGGTCCGACTGCCTTTTGGCCAGCAACCATCACAGCTTCCTCTCACTGCTCAGACCAGCGTTGTGTTACAAAGGCACAAGGAACGGTGGAATTCACCGCCACAGACGGCGGTGGAGGCCAGGTCAATGGATATTAGTAATGCAGAGATTAGTGTGGATGTCAGGGGTCGTGGGGAGAAGGCAGGAGAATGGGGTTAGGAGGGAGAGATAGATCAGCCATGATTGAATGGCGGAGTAGACTTGATGGGCTAAACGGCCTAATTCTGCTCCTTATGAACTTATGCTGGAATCTTGCGGAAAATGCAAAGTGTGGAGGATTGCAGCAGGTCGGGTAGTGTCTGTGGAGGGAATGGATATGTGGCATTACGGGTCGGGACCCTTCCTCAGGGGCCAGATGCAAATCCTCGAAAGCTTGGGAGCCTGCTCCACAGATGCTGCCCGACTCATTAAGCACCAGGCTAACCTTTAGAAAATGATTTGTTAAATAAGAGTATTTAAAGGAGAATCAAGAAGATTGTTGATAATATCATCAACAATGAAAATATATTTCTACCATTCAAAATATTTTCACCCCTGTGTAATCTCATGAAGATAGATCTTTAAGCGCTTCTCTTAAAGATAGCGGAGTCAGGGGATATGAGGAGAAGGCAGGATTGGGAATGATCTGCCATGATCACATTGAATGGCAGTGCTGGCTGGAAGGGCCGAATGGCCTACTCCTGCACCTATTGTCTATGAATATTAATTTTATACAATGGAGCACATATTATAAGTCTATGAGGTTAGCAGACAGCTTTAACCATATAACAATTACAGCACGGAAACAGGCCATCTCGACCCTTCTAGTCCGTGCCGAACACATAATCTCCCCTAGTCCCATATACCTGCGCTCAGACCATAACCCTCCATTCCCTTCCCATCCATATAACTATCCAATTTATTTTTAAATGATAAAAACGAACCTGCCTCCACCACCTTCACTGGAAGCTCATTCCACACACGCTACCACTCTCTGAGTAAAGAAGTTCCCCCTCATGTTACCCCTAAACTTCAGTCCCTTAATTCTCATGTCATGTCCCCTTGTTTGAATCTTCCCTACTCTCAGTGGGAAAAGCTTTTCCACGTCAACTCTGTCTATCCCTCTCATCATTTTAAAAACCTCTCTCAAGTTCCCCCTTAACCTTCTGCGCTCCAAAGAATAAAGCCCTAACTTGTTCAAATGGCTTTAACCATTAGAAATAAGGTAATTGCCGATGCCTGTTTACAAAAATAGACACAAAGTTGTGGAGTAACTCAGCGGGTCAGGCAGCATCTCTGGAGAACATGGATAGGTGACGTTTCGAGTTGAGAGCCTTCTTCGGACTGATTGTGGAGGGGTGGAGGGGGAGAGGGGAGGGTGGAGGAGAGGAGGGGCCAGAGAAAGTGTGGCAGGTGATAGGTGAACACAGGCAAGGGGGAGGTATGATAGGCAGATGGTTGAGATGATGAGCAGAAACAAGGAACTGCAGGTGTCGGTTTAGACCAAAGACGGAAACAAAGCGCTGGAGTAACTCAGCGGGTCAGGCAGCATCTCTGGAGAAAACCGATGGGTGATGTTTTGGGTCGGCACCCTTCTTCAGACAGCTGTCCGATTGTCGGGTTTGGGGGGGGGGTGACCTGAAACGTCAACAATCCAAAGGGGTGGGAGATTGCAACCTTCACGTGGCTCACCCTGTTTTGACGAATGCAATCAACCTGGCGTGCACAAGCAGAAGATCAAACAGAACAAGTTGTCTTACAACTTTAGGCTGTGCACGCCCTACGCAAGAAGTTCCATCCTCTCTCCAGAGATCCATCCTCTCTACAGATGCTGTCTGACCCGCTGAGATACTCCAGCACGTTGTGTCTACCAGAGATGAAGTTGGGAGACAAAAGGATTGCGGAGTTCTCCAGAGATGCTGCCCGACCCGCTGAGTTACTCCGGCACTGTGGGCTTTAAACGGTGGTCCACAGTTCCTAGTCCCGATCTCCCTCAGCCATGACCTTCTCCCCACCCAGAAACCCGCGGACAGACGTGCGTGCGTGCGCCGATGGGCCGCGCGATGTTCGCTCCCACGCTACTCACTTTCTGGAGGTATTTTATCCTTGTGCGGGCAGCCGGACAAACTGCGATGGTGTGGGTACAATCCCGTCACGTGACCCGTGCCGTCACACCCGGGCGTGGGGCACTTGATTTCCCTTTTCTCCGACCGCGAGGGATCTGTACAGAGAACGAAGTGTTGAGGTGTGAGTTACATCATAGTTGGCCATCGGGCGGCCGGCTGCTGGAGCTGCAGAGACGCTGGGCGGAGAAACACAACGGCAACTGCGCGTCGCGGCATGAAACATCACCCGTGCTTTTTCCCCACAGACGCTGCCTGACCCACAATCTTTTCCTTCCTCCTACAATATGTAATATGTCAAAGAATATGTGATTCTGTTGCATTCTGTTTGTAGTTTGTTTGTTTGTTTTTTGCACGAGTCCACGAGCATCGCCACTTTCCATTTCACTGCACATCTCGTATGTCTATGTGACGAATAAACTTGACTTGACCCGCTGAGTCACTCCAGCACTTTGTACCTATCCCTGGTATAAACCAGCGCCTGCAGTTCTTTCCACCCATATCCCTCCCCTCTGACTTTACATGTCACTTCTCCGCCACTCTCGTTATCTCACTCCCTTTTGTCTCCTTTTCACCTCTATCCTTTCCCACTTACCGCCCCCCCCCATCTGCCTACACCCCTCCCTCCCTCACAGCTGTATCCATCTATCACTCGCCAAACTTTACCCTGCTCCCACCCTCTCTTCTCCAAACTTCAAGTCAAGTCAAGTCAAGTTTATTTGTCACATACACATACGAGATGTGCAGTGAAATGAAAGTGGCAATGCTCGCGGATTTTTTGTGCAAAAGACAAACAACAAAACAACCAAACAAATTATAAACACAATCATAACACACATATTCTTTTACATAATAAATAATAGAAGGAAAAACGTTCTGTAGAGTTAGTCCCTGGTGAGATAGGCGTTTACAGTCCAAATTGCCTCTGGGAAGAAACTCCTTCTCAACCTCTCCGTTCTCACCGCATGGCAACGGAGGCGTTTGCCTGACCGTAGCAGCTGGAACAGTCCGTTGCAGGGGTGGAAGGGGTCTCTCATGATTTTGTTAGCTGTTTTTCTACTGTCAGTCTGAAGGAAGGTCCCGACACAAAATATTGCCTGCTCCATTCCCTCCGCAGATGCTGCCAGACCCGCTGAGCTCCTCCAGCACTCTGCGCTTTGCTCACGATCCCGGCACCTGCGGTTCCGTCCATCTCGGCGAAATCTCGTTTCACGCGACAAGGCCCCGTTTTTTTCCAAAAACGGACAGATTTTAGAGTTTGGTTCGAGCACAAAGACACTGAACTAACTGTATGTTAATGAACATTTGAGGATGCATTTAAAATGATAATCGTCTCATACAATCTTCATTGAACAAAATGTAATTCAATTAAATATGGAAAATTACAAGGGCTGCAGTTGATTATAGTTGATAATGTGCGTAAAAAGCCCATTATTCCACGGCCGTGAATTATAATTCCTCTATTCGGCAAATGTGAAATTAAAAGAAAATATATTGTTCACTCCTGCAAATTATTACTTAATGGTCATTTCAGGATGAATTTATATCTCAGAAATGAATCATACATGAAATAAATAGACTCCTGCATTATTCATTGCCGTGTTGCAGATACTCTTTCAATTGTATCAAAGTCCTCTGCAATAATTTATTGTTCCAGACACAAAGTCACAAATGGCTTATTCTTTATGCATTGAGCCTCTCATACTGAAATTACTACATGCAACGTTAATGTATAAACACTTAATGCCTTTCCTCACTTGCTATTTCAGCAAAAAAAAAGTCTCCCCATTTATTTTAAACAGGTAAATGACTCCATAAAATAACGGAGTCAAGGATTTCGGAATAATTTGCGCTGTGCATCGCTACACGCCAGCTTCATGGCTGTGTGGTTTTTTTTTAATCTCTCTCTCTCCTTGCTCGCCCTTGCCCGTGGAACATTGTGGTCTTATAACGGCCCGCTGTGCAGAAACGCGGCACGGTGGCGCAGCGGTAGAGTTGCTGCCTCACGGCGCCAAAATGCCCAGGTTCGATCCTGACTAGGGGTGCTGTCTGTGTGTAGTTTGTACGTTCCCCTCCCCTTCCCCTCCCCCCCCGTGGGTTTTCTCCGGGTGCTCCGGTTTCCTCCCACACCCCAAAGACGTGCAGGTTTGTAGGTCAATTGGCTTCTGTAAATTGTCCCTAATGTGTAGAATAGTGTGGTCAGCATGGACTTGGTGGGCCGAAAGGTCTGTTTTCATGCTGTATCTCTTTGAACTCAACCCTATACACCACCCTTTGCGTAAAAAAGTTGCCCCTCAGTTTCCTAATGAATCTGACCCCCCTCACCTTAACCCCATGTCCTCTGGTTCTCGATCGCCCTACTCTAAGCAACAAACTCTGTGTATTTACCCAATCTATTCCTCTCATAAGATCATAAGACCATCGGTGATAGGAGTAGAATTAGGCCATTCGGCCCATCAAGTCTACTCCGCCATTCAATCATGGCCTTGTAGGAAGAAACTGCAGATGTTGGAGAAACTCAGCGGGACAGGCAGCATCTCTGGAGAGAAGGAATGGGTGACGTTTCGGGTCGAGACCCTTCTTCATCTGACCTATCTCTCCCTCCTAACCCTATACTCCTGCCTTCTCCCCGTAACCTCTGAGACCACACCTGGAGTATTGTGTGCAGTTTTGGTCCCCTAATTTGAGGAAGGACATTCTTGCTAATGAGGGAGTGCAGCGTAGGTTTACAAGGTTAATTCCCAGGATGGCGGGACTGTCATATGCTGAGAGAATGGAGCGGCTGGGCATGTATACTCTGGAA
Source organism: Leucoraja erinaceus (assembly GCF_028641065.1). Lineage (NCBI taxonomy): Eukaryota > Metazoa > Chordata > Chondrichthyes > Rajiformes > Rajidae > Leucoraja > Leucoraja erinaceus. The sequence goes on from NC_073397.1 coordinate 35,227,394, forward strand.
TTTAGAAGGATGAGAGGGGTATCTTATTGAAACATATAAGATTATTAAGGGTGTGGACACTAGAGGTAGGAAACATGTTCCCGATGTTGGGGGAGTCCAGAACCAGGGGCCACAGTTTAAGAATAAGGGGTAAGCCATTTAGTACGGAGACGAGGAAACACGTTTTCTCACGGAGAGTTGCGAGTCTGTGGAATTCTCTGGTGGAGGCCAGTTCTCTGGATACTTTCAAGAGAGAGCTAGATAGGGCACTTAAAGATAGCGGAGTCAGGGGAGAAGGCAGGAACGGGGTACTGATTGGGGATGATCAGCCATGATCACATTGAATGGCGGTGCTGGCTTGAAGGGCCGAATGGCCGAGTCCTGCACCTGTTGTCTATTGTCACCCATGATCTAGTACACGGCTATAAGGTTAGCCGTCATCCACCTACGCTCAAAGGAATAAAGCCCTCGCCTGCTCAACGTCTCCCAGTAGGTCAGGCTTGCGTTGGACAGTAGATATATCTGGAGGACCACACACTGCGATTAGCCAGAGGATCACACCCTCAGGCCCATCAACGGAACACACTGTAGACAAATAAACACTTTCTCAACTTCTCTCCGTTTTCTTTTAACAAATGCGAAAAATACTAACATGCCAAAACAATCGACCGCTGTTTTTTGCGATGTGTTTTGTGTTATTAGGACCATACTTGGTTGAATAATTCAACGAGATGTCTCAATGTGTTTAATGGCAGTGGCTGCAGAAGCCAGCACAGCTGCGGTGAGCGCGTGTCATTTTCACAGTGTGTGAGCAGTTGTTTGACGTAAATGTTGCAGCACTTTGTATGCACAAGGTGGTGGAATAAGCGATGTACACTGCTCTGGAAATTAGACCCGCGTACATAGAATAATCAAGTCCCCAATAGCGCCAAGCCGTTTACCTTTGCTGTACAGACTCTTCCTGATGGAATCCAGAGACTTTCCCGGCTTGTCCTCCATGTGCATGTGTCTCATGGGCTCCCCCGCTATCCGGCTCACCTCCCTGCTCATGTCTTCCCTCTTCATGTTCACCTGCTCCGCCTTCAAGGCGATGGCCTGTTCGAGGAGTCCGAGGTTTCCTTTCGTCATCATGTCGTACATTTCCGACTCTTCCGTGCCGGCTGGTTTTGGGGGTGAACCTTGGCACCCGCCTGCACGCTCCTCCTCCTCCTCCTCCTCTTCATCCTCCTCCTCATCCTCATCCTCCTCATCCTCATCCTCGTCCTGGCCCTCGGTTGGTGCGGGGCCCGGCGGACCCCTCTCCTCCTCCGTCCCCAGCGATACCCGCGCCTCTACCTCCGCGCTGTCCTTGCACGGTGCCCCGACGGCCTCGCTGCTGCCACCCACGCGCTGCTCGTCGTTCACGTCCAGCCGCCGTGGGAGGGGAACCGCCGGCCGGCCGCGGTCAGCGTCCTGTAATTCTTTACCCTCCTCCCCGCTCGCTTCCTCGGCGGGCGGGAGCGTGTTGGCGCCGGCCTGGCGATCTTCGGCCGTCGAGTTAACGTCCCGGTCGACTTCCTTCTCGTCCTCGGAGTCCTCAGTCACGGGCTCGCTCTCGTTCCCTTCCTTCCCCGAGTCACTCTCCTCTCCCGCCGCTTCCGGACCCTCGCCGCCTTTCGCGTAAACGCGGGCCTCGTGCGGCTGCGGCTCGCCGTTGCCGGCCTTTCTGTCCGGGAACGAGGGGATAGCGGTATCGTCCACTATTTTGCCGAGGTTTAGAAGCGATTTGGCAACGAGCTCCTGGTAGCTGATGAAATCCTCCTTCCGAGCGCTGACGGTCTTGGTACCGTCCTCCCAGTGAGGTCTGAGGTCCAGCCCTTTATGCCTCACCTCTGCAATAAAACAGGCAGAGGTTTAGAACATTCATCCACCATGCCTTCATCAAGCTGTGACATTGTTGGCTCACGTACAGGATCTTACGGAAACATATAAAACATAAAAAGGGATTAAACAGGCTGGATGCAGGAAAAATGTTCCCCATGTTGGGGGAGCCCAGAACCAGTTTAAGAATAAGGGGTCGGCCATTTACCACTGAGGTGAGGAAAAACTTTTTTCACCCAGAAAGTTGTGAATCTGTGGAATTCTCTACCACAGAAGGCAGTGGAGGCCGATTCACTGGATGTATTCAAGAGAGAGTTAAGCCCATGTCCCACTTAGGAGACCTAAACAGCAAACCGGCCTCGACTAAAAATAGGTTGCCGTTTTAAACATCGATCATTTTTTAGTCGCAGGTCTAGTCGAAGCCGGTTTTCTTCACAGTCGAGGAAGGTTTTCAACATGTGTGTGGGAGGTGGTAGGAGGTTGCAGGTCACCTCGACTTTGATGTTTTTTTGGCTGGCGGGCAAGGTCACCAGAGGTTGCTGTTTAGGTCTCCTAAGTGGGACAGGGACTTAAGATTTAGCTCTTAGGGATAAAGGAATCAAGGAATATGGGGAGAAAGCAGGAACGGGGTACTGATTGGGGATGATCAGCCATGATCATATTGAATGGCGGTGCTGGCTGGAAGGGCTGAATGGCACCTGCACCTATTGTCTATGTTTCTAGTCCAGCAGAGTATTGCTGTCCCCAAGCACATCCCCGATTAGCAAGGGTACAGAAGTAGTCCAGTGAGCATGTATCGGCCCCATTATCCAGGTCCAGTCCGGGCTCTAGTTGTTATGAGTGGTGCCCGTTCAAGGCGAGCCCCAGGCTTCTACAGGCCTCCAACCATCGCCTCCCTTGAGTGTCTGGAACCACCAGAGAACCAATGTCTCTCTCCTCGCCCCTCCATCTTTGTTTCTCGGGGGTGGGGGACAGAGAACTTCGAACAGTTCAGCACAAGAACACGATCTCATGTTCCGCCCACGATGTCTGTGGCCGACATGATGCCAAGATCAACTCTTATCTGCCTGCACAGGATCCATAACCCCCCCCCCCCCCCCCCCCATTCCCTGCATATCCACCGGGAGAATGTGCAAACTCCACATAGACAGCACCCGAGCTTTGAGGCAGCGGCTCGACCCACAGCGCCACCGTGCTGAGTCGTGGTGGTTGGGAAACACGGGCTTTACTTTGTGGAATGCAGCACCAACATAGAACTATCTGAAGGTCATTAATTATAGGAATAGAATTAGGCCATTCGGCCCATCAAGTCTACTCCACCATTCAATCATGGCTGATCTATCTCTCCCTCCTAACCCCATTCTCCTGCTTTCTCCAACATAACCCCTGACACCCGCACTAATCAAAAACTCTATCTATCTCTGCCTTAAGAATATCCATTGACTTGGCCTCCACAGCCTTCTGTGGCAAAGAATTCCACAGATTCACCACCCTCTGACTAAAGAAATTTCTCCTCATCTCCTTCCTCAAAGAACATCCTAAAATCTCCTTCCTAAATGAATATTGGATTGTGACAAGTACCATCAAACAGATGAATGCATGACTGTGTTCCATGCCACAGAGGGTAGTTGAGGCCAGTTCATTGGCTATATTTAAGAGGGAGTTAGATGTGGCCCTTGTGGCCAAGGGGATCAGAGGGTATGGAGAGAAGGCAGGTACGGGATACTGAGTTGGATGATCAGCCATGATCATATTGAATGGCGGTGCAGGCTCGAAGGGCCGAATGGCCTACTCCTGCACCTAATTTCTATGTTTCTATGTTTCTATGGCATCTATCGAAGTGAACAGGGGTTTGGGTCTTTTGTTTACGTTTTTGAAAATTGAAAATGAATTGCGATACATCTGTGGGACGGTTGACTTTCACTGCACCTGGTACTAGCTCTGATCTTTCCATGTCTCCCATGCTTTTCTCTTCTTCCTCATCTTCTAATTCCTCTTCGACTTCAAGGGCTTCCTCTGATCCGTCAGCGATTGACTCCTCCTTTATCTCCAGCTCGTCCACTCCATCGCTCTCTCCGTTGTAGCCTTCGTCCAGGGCAAGTTTCAAAGGGTGTGATTTCCGCTTGAGCAGGGGCTGGCCAGACTCCGAGTCCTGTACTTTCCTTTTCTTGGCCAAAGGGCAGCCTTGTGAACTTTGAATAAAAACACAACCAGCTGGTTACTCGAGAAGCATTTTCATTTCTTCTGCAACACCATAAAACATTGAAGACATATACATATTTACTTTAATAGACAATAAACAATAGACAATAGGTGCAGGAGTAGGCCATTCGGCCCATCGAGCCAGCACCGCCATTCACTGTGATCATGGCTGATCATCCCCAATCAGTACCCCGTTCCTGCCTTCTCCCCATATCCCCTGATTCCGCTATTTTTAAGAGCTCTATCTAGCTCTCTCTTGAAAGCATCCAGAGAACTGGCCTCCACCGCCCTCTGAGGCAGAGAATTCCACAGACTCACCACTCTCTGTGAGAAAAAATGTTTCCTTGTCTCCGTTCTAAATGGCTTACCCCTTATTCTTAAACTGTGGCCCCTGGTTCTGGAGTTCTGCACAGACTCCCCCAACATCGGGGACATGTTTCCTGCCTCTAGCGTGTCCAAACCCTTAATAATCTTATATGTTTCAATAAGATGCCCTCTCATCCTTCTGACCATTTCAATGCCATTAAGTTCATAAAACAAGAAAGGTTTACCTTCTGTGCCGTGCGTATTTTATGCTGACGTGTCCTGAGCCGTTGCAGCCTGGAGTTGGACAACTGGACGGTAAAATTATGAAGACGTTAACATTTTACTACAATCAAGCATCAAATAATGCATTGCCAACAATTTTAACTGAAATTCCTAGACGGATACAATTCCACCACCGATTTTCCTGCCACTGATGGTCCAGCACCTCCTTTAGTTTAGCTTAGTTTAGTTTAGAAGTACAACGGGGAAACAGGCCCTTCGGCCCATCGAGTCCGCGCCGACTAACAATCCCCGCGCACCAACGCTACCCCACACTACAAACCTGTGCGTCTTTGGAGTGTGGGAGGAAACCGAAGATCCTGGGGAAAACCCACGCGGTCACGTGGGGAGAACGTACAAACTCCGTACAGACGGCACCCGTGGTCGGGATCGAACCGGGGTCTCTGGCGCTGTAAGCGTTTTAATCCGGACAAAATCGTGAGATCGCACTCGAAATCCCCCTCCGGAAGTCCCCCCCGGAAATGTGGTGCCTAGGCTGGGCCGGAGGGGATGGGGGGGGGGGGGGGGGGGGGGGGTGAAATTTACCCTTGGTTGGTCTAGGTCTTACAAAAACATAACAAGCTAAATATCCAAATGAATATTTGGAACACATCATACCTTACATCCTGCCCCACAGGCTCCGAAGGTACTGAGCAAATGGATGAAAAATAAAATGATTAATAACAAAATAATGAAAATAAAATAACTCAAGTCTTAACAGTTTTTTTGAGCCAAATGAATCATTGTTTAAGTTATTGTCGCATAATCAACATTTAAATGTAATCATGCATAAACATCTTGAACTGAAGAGCAACCAGGAAATGAATGAATATTTCATTAGAAGCAAGGTGAAATTCACAACATGGGTGGTCCCATTTCCCCCACTATTGCACCCCCCCCACTTTCCACTCCGTCAGCCCCGCCCTTCATCCAACAATTCCCAGGATGGCGGGACTGACATATGTTGATAGAATGGAGCGGCTGGGTTTGTACACTCTGGAGTTTAGAGGGATGAGAGGATATCTTATTGAAACGTATAGGATTATTAAGGGTTTGGACACGTTAGAGGCAGGAAACATGTTCCCGCATGTTTGGGGGAATCCAGAACCAGGGGCCACACAGTTCAAGAATAAGGGGTAGGCCATTTAAAGATGAGGAAAAACATTTCACCCCGAGTTGTGAATCTGTGGAATGATCTACCTCAGAAGGCAGTGGAGGCCAATTCTCTGGATGCTTTCAAGAGAGAGGTTGATAGAGCTCTTAATGATAGCGGAGTCAGGGGATATGGGGAGAAGGCAGGAGCGGGGCAGTGATTGTGGATGATCAGCCATGATCACTGAGAATGGCGGTGCTGGCTCGAAGGGCTGAATGGCCTACTCCTGCACCTTTTGTCTATAACATCTATCCGCTAATCAACCCCCCCCCTCCCCGGTATCCACCTATCACCCGCCAGGCTTTGTCCTGCCCCCCCCCACCTCTATTCCAGCTTTCTCCCCCACCCTCCCACCTGCATTCAGTCTGAAGAAACCTCGCCTCCACAGATGCTGCCCGGCCCGCCCCGACTTACTCCAGCACTTTGCGTTTTTCTAAAAAATACACCGACATGGTTGAACGAACTTGGAATCAAATATATCAGCCTCAAAATTAATACTGCATCAATCCGCAGCAGTTATAAAATCACAAAATGAAATAAAAGATAGTCACACATACTCCTGATGCCCTTCGATCGAGTGCGCAGTCTCTTTTCATCAACATCTTGGTTCATCTATAACAACAAATATTTTAGTTAATGCTCTGCAGGTTTACTATTTACTCAAACACGGGCAGGTGATGTTGTAGACGGTCCGGTCAGTTTGTGCAGACATGCATCAGAAATTCTTGAGACTTTATTATAAATTATTATTGTGTGTATCCTGAAGATATTCAAACAATGGGCCTCCCTCCCTTCAGTAATTTTAAGTATGAACCAGTTAGCCTTAATCCATTACATGAAGCATCAAAAGACGACAACAGCAAGATAGACACAGAGTGTTGGAGTAACTCAGCGAGTCAGGTAGCATCTCTGGAGAGAGGGAGTAGATGAGAGAATGGAGCGGCTGGGCTTGTACGCTCTGGAGTTTAGAAGGTTGAGAGGGCATCATATTGAAACTTCTAAGATTATTAAGGGTTTGGACACGCTGGGGGCAGGAAACATGTTCCCGATGTTGGGGGAGTCCAGAACCAGGGGCCACAGTTTAAGAATAAGGGGTAAGCCATTTAGAACGGAGACGAGGAAACACTTTTTCGCACATAGAGTTGTGAGTCTGTGGAATTCTCTGCCTCAGAGGGCGGTGGAGGCCGGTTCTCTGGATACTTTCAAGAAGGAGCTAGATAGGGCTTCTAAAGATAGCGGAGTCAGGGGATATGGGGAGAAGGCAGGAACGGGGTACTGATTGGGGATGATCAGCCATGATCACATTGGATGGCGGTGCTGGCTCGAAGGGCCGAATGGCCTACTCCTGCACCTATTGTCTATTGTGACGTTTCGGGTCGGGACCGTTCTTCTTGAGTCTGGATAAGTGTTACGATCCCGAAACGTCACCTATTCATTTTCTCCTGAGATGCTGCCTGACCCGCTGAGTTACTCCAAACACTTTGTGTCTAACTTTGGCATAAACCAGCACCTGCCTATACAGTGACAACAGCAAATTGCATTTCTGCAGCAGTTTTAGTATTGAAACAATCCCAAGGCTGTG
>NC_073397.1:35242254-35257254 GCF_028641065.1 Leucoraja erinaceus
AACCAGTTGAGCTGCTGCAAGTAACAATGCCGTTGTTGTTCTCGGTACACATGACAATTAAACACTCTTGAACCCAGACTCTAATCTTGAGCTTCCATTCATCTTTTTCCCCTCACTGAAATCACTCCTGGTTTAGTATCCATAGCAATTGACAGAGTGCTGGAGTAACTCAGCGGGTCAGGCAGCATCTCTGGAGAACATGGATAGGTGACGTTTCAGGTTGGGACCCATCTTCAGACTGAAACATCACCTATCCATGTTCTCCACAGATGCTGCCTGACCCGCTGAGTTACTCCAGCACTCTGTGAAACGTCACCTATCCATGTTCTCCACAGATGCTGCCTGACCCTCTGAGTTACTCCAGCACTCTGTGAAACGTCACCTATCCATGTTCTCCACAGATGCTGCCTGACCCGCTGAGTTACTCCAGCACTCTGTGAAACGTCACCTATCCATGTCCTCCACAGATGCTGCCTGACTCGCTGAGTTACTCCAGCACTCTGTGAAATGTCACCTATCCATGTTCTCCACAGATGCTGCCTGACCCGCTGAGTTATGGTGCAGCAGCATCTATGGAGCTAAGGAGGCAACTTTCGGGCCGAAGGAAATAGGCAACGTTTCGGGCCGAAACGTTAAACCTATTTCCTTAGCTCCATAGATGCTGCTGTACCCGCTGAGTTACTCCAGCACTCTGTGAAACGTCACCTATCCATGTTCTCCACAGATGCTGCCTGACCCGCTGAGTTACTCCAGCATTTATATCACCAATCTTCCACAAACTCACTAACCCTGTACATTCCCATCCAAAATGTGAATATAACAAAGAACAACGGTGGACCCAGCCTCGATCCTTGCGGTACACCACTCGTTACAGACCACCAGTTGTACAGAGCCCTAGTGAGACCACACATGGAGTATTGTGTGCAGTTTTCGTCCCCTAATTTGAGGAAGGACATTCTTGCTATTGAGGGAGTGCAGCGTAGGTTCACCAGGTTAATTCCCGGGATTGCGGGACTGTCATATGCTGAGAGAATGGAGCGGCTGGGCTTGTACACTCTGGAGTTTAGAAGGATGACAGGGAATCTTATTGAAACATATAAGATTATTAAGGGTTTTGACAAGCTAGAGGCAGGAAACATGTTCCTGATGTTGTGGTTGTCCAGAACCAGGGGCCACAGTTTAAGAATAAGGGGTCGGCCATTTAGAACAGAGATGAGTAACCACTTTTTCACACAGAGAGTGGTGAGTCTGTGGAATTCTCTGCCTCAGAGGGCGGTGGAGACCGGTTTACTGGATACTTTCAAGAGAGAGCTAGATAGGGCTCTTGAAGACAGCAGAGTCAGGGGATATGGGGAGGAGGCAGGAACGGGGTACTGTTTGGGGACGATCAGCCATGATCACATTGAATGGCGGTGCTGGCACGAAGGGCCGAATGGCCTACTCCTGCACCTATTGTCTATTGTCCAGTCTGAAAACAACCCATCATCACCACTCCCTGTTACCCACCTTCAAACCAATTTTTATATCGAGTTGCCTAGTTTGCCCTCGATCCCAGTGGCTTTTCATAAAATAATGACCAATATTTTTAATAGTTTTTCTCGACATAGAAATTATGATCCAATGTTGAAGTGTAACAACAAGGCAGTCCCACTATTGCTGTGATCCTGCAGTATATAGCTCAGATATCAAAGGTACAGAAGTGTGAAAACGCACTCCTCCAGATTCAGGGGCAGTTTCTTCCCAGCTGTTATCAAGCAACTGAACCATCCTATAACCAACTAGAGAGCGGTCCTGAACTACTAACTACCTCACTGGTGACCCTCGGACTATCTTTCATCAGACTTTGCTGGCTTTACCTTGCACTGCACAATATTCCCTTGTCATGTATCTGTACACTGTGGACGGCTCGATTGTAATCATGTATTGTCTTTCCGCTGACTGGATAGGACGCAACAAAAGCTTTTCACTGTACCTCGGTACACGTGACCTTAAACTAAACGCAACTAAACAGGAGATTGACTTCACACAACAAAATCTCGAATTAGTGTAATCGATATCTTTGCAATTATAAAGAAGGGTAAAAAAAAAAGCTTGTTTTTGGATGAAGACATAATCGGGAAAATTGCAAATAAAAGCAAATAGAATTAAAATAAAATCAGCAGCTAACCCAGCATTTATAAAGCTGGTTGATTGGGACTTAACCATTCTTGAAACTGAGCACCAAACTCCCACCTACACATGACCAGTTCAAGTATCAGAGAAGATTAACATTCATGTTAGACTGAACCAAAATAACTAGTTTCTTTGTGAAATTAGTATAAAACAGTCATTAAATTTCTATTTCAGAATCGGAATTCCCTATATTAGGAATTTTCTAATTTGAAAGGTATTCCTGACATTGGATAAAGAGCAATTTTTTAAGCAACAAAATTGTCAATCTTTTGCCAGTCATTTCTCATTTGTTTGAAAGTCTCGTGGCATTTGCAAGAAACTATCACTTGTGGAAAAGGGTTTGTTAGCAGAAATGCATGATATTCCCACATAAGCAATCTTGTTGGTTGGAAATTGAAGCGTACTTAAGGGCCTGTCCCACCAGCATGCGACCTGCATGCGGCAAGCGCGACCAAACCGGAAGCGGGGGCCAAGCGGAGGTGGAGTGAGTGACGTGAAGTTCGAGCGAAGTCCGCGGGAAGTTCGCGCGTGACGTACGGCATCAAGACGCAGCGTACGGTGCCAAGACGCTGCACACGTCCGTCGAGGCGGTGCGTACGGCGTTGAGGCGGCTGCGGGCTGGCAGGCCGTCTCGACCCGAAACGTCACCTATTTCCTTCGCTCCATAGATGCTGCCTCACCCGCTGAGTTTCTCCAGCATTTTTATCTACCTTCAGCTTCTTTGGCGATTGTTTAACCTTTGTGTACATACCGGTCAGATATCTGTGAGATAATTCACTCCCTGGATTTCTGCCAAGATCGATTATTAACAGCATGTGTGGGAGACAATAAGGCAGTTTCTGGTACAACATAGCTTTTCAATGTACCGTGGTACATATCACAATAATAAACCAATACGTGTCAAAAGTGCTTTCGTTAAGTCTCCATGCTCGACAGTAAGCTTAAACGAGGTGGCATGGTGCATTTTCAAAGTGTGTGTGTGTGTGTGTTGTATTTTGGGCGTTGAATTTTCAATGCATATCACTGTTTTTGCTTCCAGGGTTATGCAATTGAAAATTGATTTTCCCTGAGTGGAAACACAATAGCATTTACTTCCAGGTCATTTCATCATCATTGCAGTAACGCAACCAGGCTCTGCCCTGCTTGTGGAAGACTTCACGTGGGGAACCAAGACCAGGTGGTTCCTCCGCCACCCATCATAGGTTAACCATAACAATGACAGCACGGAAACAGGCCATCTCGGCCCTTCTAGCCCATGCCGAACACTTACTCTCACCTAGTTCCATCTGCCTGCACTCAGACCATAACCCTCCATTCCTTTCATAGAAACATAGAAATTAGGTGCAGGAGTAGGCCATTCGGCCCTTCGAGCCTGCACCGCCATTTAATATGATCATGGCTGATCATCCAACTCAGTATCCCGTAACTGCCTTCTCTCCATACCCTCTGATCCCCTTGGCCACAAGGGCCACATCTAACTCCCTCTTAAATATAGCCAATGAAATGGCCACCACTACCCTCTGTGGCAGAGAGTTCCAGAGATTCACCACTCTCTGTGTGAAAAAAGTTCTTCTCATCTCGGTTTTAAAGGATTTCCCCCTTATCCTCAAACTGTGACCCCTTGTCCTGGACTTACCCAACATCGGGAACAATCTTCCTGCATCTAGCCTGTCCAACCCCTTAAGAATTTTGTAAGTTTCCCATCCATATACCTATCCAATTTATTTTTAAATGATAAAATCAAACCTGCCTCCACCACTTCCACTGGAAGCTGATTCCACACCGCTACCACTCTGAGTAAAGAAGTTCCCCCTCATGTTACCCCTAAACCTTTGTCCCTTAATTCTCAAATCACGTCCTCTTTGAATCTTCCCTACTCTCAATGGAAAAAGCTTATCCACGTCAACTCTGTCTATCCCTCTCATCATTTTAAAGACCTCTATCAAGTCCCCCCTTAACCTTCTGCGCTCCAAAGAATAAAGACCTAAATAGATTGTTTGCAGCGGTGGGCCATGTCACACGTCTGCAGCCTCCGATTTGTATTTGAATCCCCTGTTCCCTGACAACACAGTTCTGACACTCCTGACCAAACAGGGCAAGTCCCCGTTCCCCTCCATTTACCTGCTGCCACTTACTTCCCTCTGATCTCCTAGGGGGTTGGTCTTTGCATCCTGTTTGGCATGGACATTCTGGGCCGAAGGGCCTGCTCCGATGGCCGATCAGCAGAAGCATTTAGACAGGTACAATAGGTGGATAGAATAGTGGGCGATGGGCCGACTGCAGGCAGGTGGAACCTGTGTAGATGGGCATGTTGGTCGGCGTGGGCAAGTTGGGGCAAAGGGCCTGTCTCCATGCTGTATCACTCTATTCTTCTCCGTGGATTGTCACCTTGTCGTGGTGGAGAAGCTTGTGTGGACCTGAGATCCTGAGAGCGATGCCGTCTGGAGCTACGCTCCTGGTAGGGCCACCCATGGCGGTAAGGTCGAGGGGGTGGACTCTGACAAAGAGCAATCCAAACAAGACCTCAACGGTGGAACAGGCGGAGGACGATGGCTGACCTTAGTGGAGCGTCACAACGGCTGGGAAGGCGGATGAAGGCTGCAGCAGGAAAGGGTCTCTGGTCGTCTTGGACTCCATGCCACTGGATCCTGACCCAGATCTGTCAAGGACCGTGGGGTGGCTGTCTGTGCACCAGTCTCCCCACGTTAAACAAAGTCACGCACAGGCGTCCTCCATGAGAGGACAGTCATACTCGTTTTGAGTGACCGCCGCCGATGCTGATGACCACTCTACGGCTGACCTCCTGAGACACTCTACAGCTCTCCCATAATCCCTTCCACCAACCATTCTCTCCATCCTAACCCAGCGTCCCGAGAGAGTCTCACATCCCCACCCCTCCCGGCCCTTGGTCAACCCATGCCGAGCCCAGATTCTTCTGGAAGGTTCCCCGCGGGAGGTTGTTCCCAGCACTCAATTTGTGCATTTGTTGTTTTAGACAATTGACGATAGGTGCAGGAGGAGGCCATTCGGCCCTTCGAGCCAGCACCGCCATTCAATGTGATCATGGCTGATCATCCCCAATCAGTACCCCGTCCCTGCCTTCTCCCCATATCCCCCTGACTCCACTATCTTTAAAAGCCCAATCTAGCTCTTTCTTGAAAGCTTCCAGAGAACCTGCCTCTGAGGCAGAGAATTCCACAGACTCACCGCTCTCTCTGTGAAAAAGTGCTTCCTCGTCTCCGTTCAAAATGGCTTACTCCAATGACTGGTGACTCCATGCCCGTTACTGCTTCCTCACCCCTGGCTCTGATCATTGATGGAAATATCCCTTCCATCTCTGGTCATTCCCCCACAAACTCCCCTCGAGAGGTTTTCTTGAGGAAGTTGTTGTGAAGTTCACAAAGAGAACTTAAGAAGGATCCTGACCCAAAACGTCACCTATCCGTGTCCTCCAGAGATGCTGCCAGATCCGCTGACTTATCCTCAAGAACCTACTGTGGTGCCAAACTGACCACAGCCCTCAATCTTCATTCTCCAGCCTCCACCCCTCTCTCCGCACTCGTCTCTCGTGCACAGATCATAGAGGGACCTTTCAACAGCAAGGGGTGGCCCAGTGGCACATCTGGTCGAACCTCTACCTCACACAGTTAGAGAAGTCCGGTCCAATCCTGACCTCAGGTGCTGTCTGCGTGGAGTTTGCATGTTCACTCCTTGGCCATGTGGTCTTCCTCCCACATCCCAAAGAAGTACGGGTTTTGCAGGCTAATTGGCCCTCTGTACATTGCCCCTAGTGTGTAGGGAGTGGATGAGAAAGTGGGATAGCATGGAACTGATGTGAATGGGTGACTGATGGACAGCCTGGACTTGGTGCGCCGAAGGGCCTGTTTCCTTGCTGTATGTTTCAGTCAATCAATAAACGATAGCTGAAATCCACGGCACACAATCCTTCACTTAAAGCCATTATGAAGGGCTTAATATAACAGCTATCTGCTACATGCATTTGAAGCCATTGGAATATCTTGACTAATATTGGCATTGGCAGTTTTGCAGCACAAATCTACATGCGGGCAGCGTGCCCTGTCAGTGTCTGAAGGTTTGGCATATTTTGATCCATACTGCATGGATGGAAGGAGTAAAGCAACTGTACTTGGCTTAAACCCACTGAATAATGTCTGAAGATCGACGCAAATTGCTGGAGTAGCTCAGCGGGACAGGCAGCATTCCTGGAGAGAAGGAATGGGTGACGTTTTGGGTCGAGACCCTTCCGAAGAAGCTCTGAATGTCACCGTTCCATGTCCTGCAGAGATGCTGCCTGACCCGCTGTGTTACTCCAGCACTTTGTGTTTATCATTGAACTTAAAGCAGATAGTTCTCGAGAGGACAACTGCAACTGCTTTCCCATCCATCTCTGTTCATTGCTGAAGAGCTCCACTCGGGAAGTCTTTGAAGATGCTCTTGAGGAGCTTTAAGAAGGATTCCGACCAGAAACGTCACCTATCCATGTCCTCCAGAAATTCATCGTGCATTACACTATCGTCTCAGTCAGGGTTAATAAATCTGTACAAGGAAATACGTTACAAAGTCTAAAGGGCCTGTCCCACTTGGGTGTCATTTGCGCATCACGTGTGCGTGACACGATGCGCACGTCACGACACGTGCGGCGTGACGCGTAAATGATGTCGTGTAAATGATTCGCAAATAACGCCCAAGTGGGACAGGCCCTTACGTTTTCTTGTCTAATGGTAAGTTACTGGAGGCATGCAGGTGCAGCAGGCAGTGAAGAAAGCGAATGGTATGTTAGCTTTCATAGCAAAAGGATTTGAGTATAGGAGCAGGGAGGTTCTACTGCAGTTGTACAGGGTCTTGGTGAGACCACACTTGGAGTATTGCGTACAGTTTTGGTCTCCATATATGAGGAAAGACATTATTGCCATAGAGGGAGTGCAGAGAAGGTTCACCAGACTGATTCCTGGGATGTCAGGACTGTCTTATGAAGAAAGACTGGATAGACTTGGTTTATACTCTCTAGAATTTAGGAGATTGAGAGGGGATCTTATAGAAACTTACAAAATTCTTAAGGGGTTGGACAGGCTAGATGCAGGAAGATTGCTCCCGATGTTGGGGAAGTCCAGGACAAGGGGTCACAGCTTAAGGATAAGGGGGAAATCCTTTAAAACCGAGATGAGAAGAACTTTTTTCACACAGAGAGTGGTGAATCTCTGGAACTCTCTGCCACAGAGGCCAGTTCATTGGCTATATTTAAGAGGGAGTTAGATGTGGCCCTTGTGGCTAAGGGGATCAGAAGGTATGGAGAGAAGGCAGGTACGGGATACTGAGTTGGATGATCAGCCATGATCATATTGAATGGCGGTGCAGGCTCGAAGGGCCGAATGGCCTACTCCTGCACCTAATTTCTATGTTTCTATGTTTCTATGGAGGTTATAGATGGGGAAAAATACTTGGTTTCATCTTTTTCTTTACATCTAGTTTTTAAAACGATTGCCACCTGAATATTACGCTCTCAGCCATCATTTACATTGGCAGCAGAAAGGTGGTGCTGATAATTTGGCAGAATATTAGTTAACACAAGGCAAGAAGCTGCAAAACAATTAATTTTTGTGTGTGAATATTGGAAGTAAGATTATCATAACCTTGCGATTGTCCATAAAATCCTTGTTTTAAACAGTGAATAATTACAACTTGATTTCACTGGAGCTGTGGCACTGAGTGTAACGTACACAGCCCTAAATTGAAATAATCAACACTCTGCCAACATTTAAGTCGGATTAAATTGGTTGTTGGTATTGCTCAGTCAGACAGAACAGCAGCACACAGAATGTTTCAATTCGCTTACTCTGATCAGCTTTCATGTAAAGAAAATCTATCAGATTAAACCTATTTAAAATAAGCAACGGGAATAGTTGACTTCATTGCCACATTTACCCTTTGGAGAGGGTTGTTCATGTGGTCAATGTTCGTAAAAGTTACGGTTAACATAGACACATAATGCTGGAGCAGCTCAGCGGCACAGGCTGCATTTCTGGAGAGAAGGAATGGGTGACGTTTCGGGTCGAGACGCTTCTTCAGACTGGGAGTCAGGGGAGTGGGAGACATAGAGATAAGGGCGGGTGAGGTGTGAAAACACGGATCAACGAGGATGGAGATGAAGGAATGAAGAATCGTTGGCGGAGATCTGTAAAACCTAATCAGGAGGACAGCGTAACTAGTCTGGGGAGGGATGGGGAGAAAGATAGAAACACAGAAATGTGGAAAATAGGTGCAGGAGTCGGCCATTTGGCCCTGTCGAGCCAGCACCCCATTGAATATGATCATGGAAGATCATCCAAAATCAGTACCCCGTTCAATAGACATTAGGTGCAGGAATAGGCCATTCGGCCCTTCGAGACAGCACCGCCATTCAATGTGATCATGGCTGATCATCCACAATCAGTACCCCGTTCCTGCCTTCTCCCCATATCCCGACTCCGCTATCTTTAAGAGCCCTCTCTAACTCTCTCTTGAAAGTATCCAGAGAACCGGCCTCTGAGGCAGTGAATTCCACAGACTCACAACTCTCTGTGTGAAAAAGTGTTTCCTCGTCTCCGTTCTAAATGGCTTACCCCTTATTCTTAAACTATGTGGCCCCTGGTTCTAGACTCCCCCCAACATGGGGAACATGCTTCCTACCTCTAGTGTGTCCAAACCCTTAACAATCTTATATGTTTCAATAAGATATTAAGATATAAGATTCCTGCTTTCTCCCCATATCCCATCTCCCTTGAATCCGAGAGAGAGAGAGAGAGAGCGGGAAAGCAAGGTTACTTGAGTGAAGTTGGAGTCCACATAAAGTTTTTTACTCACCAAACATTAATGTTCAAATCATTTGATCAAATTAAAAATAACCAGTTGCGTGCATGTTTAAAAATGAAGCCTTTGTGTCCCTTCGCATGCAATGCATATTTCAATGTGAAATGTGACAAGTGTAGTGAGGTTAAACAAAGGCTTCATGCTGGCTGCACTTATAGAAACCATGTGATTCCTCCCTTGCAAATGTAAATGGCTTCTTTATAGCTGGCAGGAGAGATACAGTAAAACATGTATAATGCCTGCATCTGTACTCAGATTTAATCCTGCAGCCAGCGTTTAATTAATACTTCAGATCAGAAGTGAAGGAACATGTCTCTCGCGGTACAATGATAAAACTTCACCACACGTTTGTTTTCTCAAAGTGAACATGGCAAGACTTGCACGCCACGGAGAGAGATTCCCTGTAGCCAATCCATTATACGTTTAGCAATATACTAATGCGCATAAAATCTCTGCTTTTTAAAAAACCCCACCAGCACCCAGCTAGAGACGGGCGAGTGTTAAAATAGTAACATTTTGTTGTAAATAAATGCTTTAGAAAGGATTTTGACACAAAGACCTAAACTTCCTTAAAGCAAACTCACAAATTAAGTGGATTTTGAAAACAATTTCTTTGATTTCAGTATATAGAACTAACACTGAATACAGTAACGATAGATTGGTTTCTCGAGGCTAAGCACTTTTTTCCTTAACCGATTATTGACCACGATTGCCGGAAAACAAGGGCATTGCTGGTTCAAACAGCTGTTCCTTTCTCACCGCTAATTGCTTTTTTTCTCCAGGCCTTTACTAGCAAGTCACCTGTTTCCGTCAGTGTGTAATCAATGATCGAAATCAGCGCTCTCCCGCAAACCAGGCAAACAAATCAGTGCTGGGCTCAAAACGCTGGAGTAACTCAGCGGGACAGGCAGCATCTCTGGAGAGAAGGGATGGGTGACGTTTCGGGTGGAGACCCGTCAAAACGTCGCCCATTCCCTCTCTCCAGAGACGCTGCCTGTCCCGCTGAGTTACTCCAGGATTTTGTGTCTGTCTTCGGTTTAAACCACCATCTGCAGTTCCTTCCTAAACAAATCAGTGCTGAGTCAGTCTTAGCGTACATCTCTATCAAATGACCTGCCAGCATTGTCAACACTTTGCCAAATTGCTTTGAACTAAAACACAAAAACGCTTCTAAAAGACATCCTTTACCCAATCTAGCAATGAAGTACTACTGCACATGAAATCTCTGATTCTTCAATACCAACACCCAGATGGAACTGAGCAATCGTGACAATGGTGAAATTCATGGAATTCACAATCCTGTTTTTCTTCTGCAGAGTTAATGATGTTGCATTACATACTTAAGAGAATATTCATCGCAGTTTGCAAGCGCGAATGAAACCTTATTTAAAGTTTGCGTGAAAAACAAAAACTTTAAAGGACCAAGTAACATTTCAGAAGTTAAGTCAAAAAATTGTATTAGACTATATTTAAGAAATATGGTCATTTTAAAGCAAGGGGCTAAATTACATTCTGGCATTGATATTTTTCCATATCCAGGCTAAATTTCGAAGGAGTTTTATTTTTGGAGGTGTAACTGGATGCTTTTTGGATTTATTATTGGTGTCGACATTACTCTCCTGCCTCCAATGCACGGAATTAGTTTTCTAAGATCAGAGAGGACATGGAAAAGCAAGAGGCGAAAATCAACAATGGAACTGTAGGGTTATTAAATCCACGAGTGAGTGCTCTCGTTTCCTTTTGAAAAAAATTGCTTCGTTGAGAGAGAGAGTGCTGATCTATCAAACTTCCACCGACAGAACGTGAAACAGCCACCTTTGATTCTGCATCTATGTAACTTATCTCCATGCCTCCCTGTCTTGATGCCATCAAAAGCCTGGTAGTTCAAACGAGACAACAACAAAAAAAGCTGCCTGGTCAGAGCCAAGCGCCACGTTCCATTCTCCACACTTGCGAGTGTGCCGACCAACTTTTGACCCCAAATTAGCGCGAGTTGATAATTGTTTCCCGGAAAAATTAGCGTCTTCACCGGGGAGACAAACGACAAGAGGAATAGGAGGCTGGCGAGCGGTGGCTGAGAGTGAAGTGTGTCTTCTATTGACAAACACATCAGCTGTGGCCAAAGCACAGCTCGGAGAGGAGAGGAGATCCAACAATATGCTGCTTGTGGCCATAAATTAAGCTCTTGCTAAGCTGCCCTAGTTAAACAATTTGTTTCTCCCAAACAGACAGGGCTGGCAGTTCCAGCTATATTTATCAGAGTTCCACAGAGGGCCCAGAACACAAGCTTTGTCTTCCTTTGTCAGCCAGAGAACATTAATATTGACTTACCTTTTCCCCATAGCTATTGTCCAGCTCGGTGAGATGACATCACAGAGTGCGTTAATGAAGTCTACAGCAGGGGCTGGGCCATGGTAGGACACAGCGGAACAGGAGACATGTGGAGGCTGAATTAAATATTTGATACTCAACTGTGTGTTGCTTAAGCCACTGACGGTTCGGTGTCATTTACTTAATGGCCAACCTCATTAGTTAGATTGCAGGGAGAGGTTGATATATTTTCCCTGTAAATACACTACCCAGAAACCCTTGGGGTTGCAATATATCTGTTTACTCTGCGAGGAGAAATGAATTTACTGTATATCATCTAATAGGTGCCTCGTGAAATTTATCCCCGCACGGAACCCAACTTCCAAATATCTCCGGAACTGCCGAGTCCTCTGCAACGCGGGCACGGCTAGTGCACTCGAGCCGGTTGGAATATGTGAGGCAAGGTTACTTATTTGGGGTTCACGATTTGAACTAAAAGATTGGCAGTGTCACACTGTCAACCTACCTCCCCCAAGCGAGCTTGTGGTAGAGTCCGAGGATTCCTATTTGAAACACCATAAGCAGTCCAGGATATGACAGATGCCCTCGGTTATCAAACCTGCTTCCTTTGTTGCCTGCAACCCATATTAGAGGCAGGGGACAGCAGCCATTCATTAAGATCATTTGAGATTTGCATTCAAATGCCATTTTCTATCTCACTTTACCAGGTTATGCATATATTATGCTTCTGCAAGGCAGCCTCCACTTGCCAAAATTCTATTAAATTCTTATCTCTGAGCACCAGGCACTATTATACATCGCACTTCTTTTGTTATGCATTATGGCTGAAATCAATCAGCAGACTCTGCTCTGGGTCAGTAGCATCTTGCCATTTGTAAGAAGCACAACAATGAAACGAGCAACCTAGCGAACACCACAGTGAGATCAAGCTGCACGGGGGGAATCTCAACTAAAGGACACCTTTGCGATCGTTAAAACTTTGGTACGCTCTTAGCTCGGTTAAATAAAAACACACTGCACAGCTGGGCACACAATTGAGAGAGGGAGAGAGAGCGGGGAGAAATCACAGCTGGGAACAAATCTGAAGTGAGTCATGAATTTAAATGGAAATAATTACAGCCCCTATCATTAAATAATATCAATGTATCTACTCAGTAGGAGTTTAGCACTGGTTGTGTGATATTTGCTTTTTAAAATATCAGTGAGCATTAGGAGAACATTTCTTCAGCACAGATGCCCTGGACAGCTCCCTGCAGTCTCAGCTGAGTGCAGGGCAAACAGTGTTTCAGCACTTCAGCCAGCTCCACAGAGCCTCGAGTTGCAACTGCAAACACAAGGCACAGAGTGCTGGAGTAACACTAGCGGGGCTGGCAGCATCTCTGGCGAACACGGACAGGTGACTTGTGTTTCGGGTCTCGACCCTTCAAGGTCCCGACCCCGAAACATCTATCCATGTCCTCGCTAAGTTAATCCAGCACTTTGTGTCTTTTCTAAAATAAACCGGCATCTGCAGTTCATTGATTCTACTGCAAACATAACTTCCATTTACAGAATTTTATGAGATTAGCAGCAATAAAATATAAATGTTATAACTGAGTGCTAAAAATACTAATTTACAAAGATTTAATTCAAAAGAAAAATCTTTTAAAAATCTGTTTTCATTTAAGTATTTTACAAACATAAGAACACTATAAAATAAACCAATCACTTTTACAGCAACTAAATAATGCTTTGGTGAAAATACTAACGTCAGCAGGTTAAGAAGTATTTTAAGTACTCATTTTAGTTTAGTTTGGTATATTTTTACATGTGTTACCAAGGGACAGTGAAGAGCATTTATTTGCATGCTATCCATGACTATACATGATCACTAAAAAATCCAATCATTTCATCTTCTTAAGTTTTTATAGTTTGGAAGTAAAGTTGTGTCATTATTGGCAACTTTACATTAAGTTGCTAACTTTCTTTGGTTAAAGTTCGAAACTTCCACAAATTGTCGGTATTAATTAAAAGGAGTTTATACATAATTAAAAGTAAGTTCGTTCTATCAATAATGTGAAATATATTTTTTACTGGAAGAATTGGTGTTAAAATTAATCCAGCTATTTTTTTCCCTTTTGTAACTGCTGAATGAAACTTTGACTCACAACAAGCTGTGAGCTGAAAACTTTTTTTTTTCCCCGCACACAGTCCATTAAGGAAGAAGCTGCTTCAATTACCAGCTGGGAGCTGAATTCATTTTTCTTGTTAGTCTTACAACAGATTTCAGACCTATGCAGATGGGCAGCCCTTAGTTCACCAGACAACAATTAGTCCTGTTGTTGGCTGCATGCAACTGGTCAGCATTAATATTGTATATGTAACAGCTGAGCTGTTTGGAATGAAATTGTCCTGGCAGATGGAATCGGCATAGAGAAACTTTTAACAAGCCTTCAGGCTAACATTGTCTTAATGAACCCTGTCAGACACAGATCAGGAACAGATCAGGAGACAAAACTCCTTTGTCCGAAGTCCGCAAAAAATATTATATTCCTTTCTTTCGTTTTTTTTTGGGGGGGGGGGAGATGGGGGGTTTAAGGAAACTAACGTTTAAATGAAGCGCTGCATATCACACAACTCGCAAAACCTGAATCTCTGCACCTTGCGGTCTAACCACCAAGATCCAAATGACACATTAAATAATTATCTGAATGATATTTCACAGAGACACAAGTCAGACACTTTAAAACAATGCATTGTCCACAGAGTTTTTACAGTCCCCCACAACACAAAATAAATCAGAATTATTCCATTTAGCAGCTACACAACTACTTTCTGCAGCAACATTTCCTTATATTAAATGCCTACAGTTTATCCAAAAAAAGCCCAGAATTGACAGTGTTATATTCTTAGAGAACACGGCAGCTGGGAGTAAAATAGTTTGTTTTCTACCAACCAAGAAATTCTCCACACAGCTTCATTCTTGCCGGTCGTTATATCTGGAGGAACGGTGCAGAAGTGAGTGTCATTCGTTGAAACTTTCTGCCAAAGCGCGCACAACTTTATCAGTTGTAGGGGGGCAGTGGGAGCGGGCGGGCGGGCGGGCAGGCGGGCGGCTGCACCAGTCACAGGCAGCTCTGCACGCAATTACAATTCAAGGCAAGAGACCGAAAGCCAATCACTGGTGCAGCAACAGTGCCGACACAACACTATTGTCATTCAAGATGAACACAATACTTCAAGCCACTGCCTCGACACAGACTTTCAAAAACTTGTCCCCCACCCCACGAACCCCCTGTTTTTTCCGTATGTTGATTATGAGGTTTACAAAGGGGTGTAAGCGCGGGTATAAAACACGCAAACACAGTTGGACGCAAAATAACACACACACACACACACACACACACACACACACACACACACACACACACACACACACACACACACACACACACACACACACACACACACACACACACACACACACACACACACACACACACACACACACACACACACACACACTCTGTGTGTGTCAGGATTCGAGCATCTTACCGAGTCAGATTTATTCCCGAGTTCCTTCTTTGTCCGTTGCACAAAACAGCGGCAAGGCCAGGGCACCACGGGCATCTTGAGAGAGATATTCATGCA